>NW_026872017.1:0-243215 GCF_033458585.1 Syngnathus typhle | reverse complement strand
ATAAACCAAACGTTGGAGGTGGTCATTTCTTCATGCGCAGTGATAAACTCGGCACTCTAAAGCACCCGAGAGCGTTTTTTTCGATGCCAACCTAACCAGAGTGACGGGAGCGGCACAATTCAGAAAAAGCGCTCAGCTCGCCGAGAAAATGCGATTTAAGCAATAAAATTAAAAATGCTTATAAAACATAAACCAAACGTTGGAGGTGGTCATTTCTTCATGCGCAGTGATAAACTCGGCACTCTAAAGCACCCGAGAGCGTTTTTTTCCATGCCAACCTAACCAGAGTGACGGGAGCGGCACAATTCAGAAAAAGCGCTCAGCTCGCCGAGAAAATGCGATTTAAGCAATAAAATTAAAAATGCTTATAAAACATAAACCAAACGTTGGAGGTGGTCATTTCTTCATGCACAGTGATAAACTCGGCACTCTAAAGCACCCGAGAGCGTTTTTTTCGATGCCAACCTAACCAGAGTGACGGGAGCGGCACAATTCAGAAAAAGTGCTCAGCTCGCCGAGAAAATGCGATTTAAGCAATAAAATTAAAAATGCTTATAAAACATAAACCAAACGTTGGAGGTGGTCATTTCTTCATGCGCAGTGATAAACTCGGCACTCTAAAGCACCCGAGAGCGTTTTTTTCGATGCCAACCTAACCAGAGTGACGGGAGCGGCACAATTCAGAAAAAGTGCTCAGCTCGCCGAGAAAATGCGATTTAAGCAATAAAATTAAAAATGCTTATAAAACATAAACCAAACGTTGGAGGTGGTCATTTCTTCATGCGCAGTGATAAACTCGGGACTCTAAAGCACCCGAGAGCGTTTTATTCGATGCCAACCTAACCAGAGTGACGGGAGCGGCACAATTCAGAAAAAGTGCTCAGCTCGCCGAGAAAATGCGATTTAAGCAATAAAATTAAAAATGCTTATAAAACATAAACCAAACGTTGGAGGTGGTCATTTCTTCATGCGCAGTGATAAACTCGGCACTCTAAAGCACCCGAGAGCGTTTCTTTCGATGCCAACCTAACCAGAGTGACGGGAGCGGCACAATTCAGAAAAAGCGCTCAGCTCGCCGAGAAAATGCGATTTAAGCAATAAAATTAAAAATGCTTATAAAACATAAACCAAACGTTGGAGGTGGTCATTTCTTCATGCGCAGTGATAAACTCGGCACTCTAAAGCACCCGAGAGCGTTTTTTTCGATGCCAACCTAACCAGAGTGACGGGAGCGGCACAATTCAGAAAAAGCGCTCAGCTCGCCGAGAAAATGCGATTTAAGCAATAAAATTAAAAATGCTTATAAAACATAAACCAAACGTTGGAGGTGGTCATTTCTTCATGCGCAGTGATAAACTCGGCACTCTAAAGCACCCGAGAGCGTTTTTTTCGATGCCAACCTAACCAGAGTGACGGGAGCGGCACAATTCAGAAAAAGTGCTCAGCTCGCCGAGAAAATGCGATTTAAGCAATAAAATTAAAAATGCTTATAAAACATAAACCAAACGTTGGAGGTGGTCATTTCTTCATGCGCAGTGATAAACTCGGCACTCTAAAGCACCCGAGAGCGTTTTTTTCGATGCCAACCTAACCAGAGTGACGGGAGCGGCACAATTCAGAAAAAGCGCTCAGCTCGCCGAGAAAATGCGATTTAAGCAATAAAATTAAAAATGCTTATAAAACATAAACCAAACGTTGGAGGTGGTCATTTCTTCATGCACAGTGATAAACTCGGCACTCTAAAGCACCCGAGAGCGTTTTTTTCGATGCCAACCTAACCAGAGTGACGGGAGCGGCACAATTCAGAAAAAGTGCTCAGCTCGCCGAGAAAATGCGATTTAAGCAATAAAATTAAAAATGCTTATAAAACATAAACCAAACGTTGGAGGTGGTCATTTCTTCATGCGCAGTGATAAACTCGGCACTCTAAAGCACCCGAGAGCGTTTTTTTCGATGACAACCTAACCAGAGTGACGGGAGCGGCACAATTCAGAAAAAGTGCTCAGCTCGCCGAGAAAATGCGATTTAAGCAATAAAATTTAAAATGCTTATAAAACATAAACCAAACGTTGTAGATGGTCATTTCTTATTACCCAGTAATAAACTCGGCACTCTAAAGCACCCGAGAGCGTTTTTTTCCATGCCAACCTAACCAGAGTGACGGGAGCGGCACAATTCAGAAAAAGTGCTCAGCTCGCCGAGAAAATGCGATTTAAGCAATAAAATTAAAAATGCTTATAAAACATAAACCAAACGTTGGAGGTGGTCATTTCTTCATGCGCAGTGATAAACTCGGCACTCTAAAGCACCCAAGAGCGTTTTTTTTCGATGCCAACCTAACCAGAGTGACGGGAGCGGCACAATTCAGAAAAAGCGCTCAGCTCGCCGAGAAAATGCGATTTAAGCAATAAAATTAAAAATGCTTATAAAACATAAACCAAACGTTGGAGGTGGTCATTTCTTCATGCGCGGTGATAAACTCGGCACTCTAAAGCACCCGAGAGCGTTTTTTTCGATGCCAACCTAACCAGGGTGACGGGAGCGGCACAATTCAGAAAAAGTGCTCAGCTCGCCGAGAAAATGCGATTTAAGCAATAAAATTAAAAATGCTTATAAAACATAAACCAAACGTTGGAGGTGGTCATTTCTTCATGCGCAGTGATAAACTCGGCACTCTAAAGCACCCGAGAGCGTTTTTTTCGATGCCAACCTAACCAGAGTGACGGGAGCGGCACAATTCAGAAAAAGTGCTCAGCTCGCCGAGAAAATGCGATTTAAGCAATAAAATTAAAAATGCTTATAAAACATAAACCAAACGTTGGAGGTGGTCATTTCTTCATGCGCAGTGATAAACTCGGCACTCTAAAGCACCCGAGAGCGTTTTTTTCGATGCCAACCTAACCAGAGTGACGGGAGCGGCACAATTCAGAAAAAGCGCTCAGCTCGCCGAGAAAATGCGATTTAAGCAATAAAATTAAAAATGCTTATAAAATATAAACCAAACGTTGTAGATGGTCATTTCTTATTACGCAGTAATAAACTCGGCACTCTAAAGCACCCGAGAGCGTTTTTTTCCATGCCAACCTAACCAGAGTGACGGGAGCGGCACAATTCAGAAAAAGTGCTCAGCTCGCCGAGAAAATGCGATTTAAGCAATAAAATTAAAAATGCTTATAAAACCTAAACCAAACGTTGGAGGTGGTCATTTCTTCATGCGCAGTGATAAACTCGGCACTCTAAAGCACCCGAGAGCGTTTTTTTGGATGCCAACCTAACCAGAGTGACGGGAGCGGCACAATTCAGAAAAAGTGCTCAGCTCGCCGAGAAAATGCGATTTAAGCAATAAAATTAAAAATGCTTATAAAACATAAACCAAACGTTGGAGGTGGTCATTTCTTCATGCGCAGTGATAAACTCGGCACTCTAAAGCACCCGAGAGCGTTTTTTTCCATGCCAACCTAACCAGAGTGACGGGAGCGGCACAATTCAGAAAAAGTGCTCAGCTCGCCGAGAAAATGCGATTTAAGCAATAAAATTAAAAATGCTTATAAAACATAAACCAAACGTTGGAGGTGGTCATTTCTTCATGCGCAGTGATAAACTCGGCACTCTAAAGCACCCGAGAGCGTTTTTTTCGATGCCAACCTAACCAGAGTGACGGGAGCGGCACAATTCAGAAAAAGTGCTCAGCTCGCCGAGAAAATGCGATTTAAGCAATAAAATTAAAATGCTTATAAAACATAAACCAAACGTTGGAGTTGGTCATTTCTTCATGCGCAGTGATAAACTCGGCACTCTAAAGCACCCGAGAGCGTTTTTTTCGATGCCAACCTAACCAGAGTGACGGGAGCGGCACAATTCAGAAAAAGTGCTCAGCTCGCCGAGAAAATGCGATTTAAGCAATAAAATTAAAAATGCTTATAAAACATAAACCAAACGTTGGAGGTGGTCATTTCTTCATGCGCAGTGATAAACTCGGCACTCTAAAGCACCCAAGAGCGTTTTTTTCGATGCCAACCTAACCAGAGTGACGGGAGCGGCACAATTCAGAAAAAGCGCTCAGCTCGCCGAGAAAATGCGATTTAAGCAATAAAATTAAAAATGCTTATAAAACATAAACCAAACGTTGGAGGTGGTCATTTCTTCATGCACAGTGATAAACTCGGCACTCTAAAGCACCCGAGAGCGTTTTTTTCGATGCCAACCTAACCAGAGTGACGGGAGCGGCACAATTCAGAAAAAGTGCTCAGCTCGCCGAGAAAATGCGATTTAAGCAATAAAATTAAAAATGCTTATAAAACATAAACCAAACGTTGTAGATGGTCATTTCTTATTACGCAGTAATAAACTCGGCACTCTAAAGCACCCGAGAGCGTTTTTTTCGATGCCAACCTAACCAGAGTGACGGGAGCGGCACAATTCAGAAAAAGCGCTCAGCTCGCCGAGAAAATGCGATTTAAGCAATAAAATTAAAAATGCTTATAAAACATAAACCAAACGTTGGAGGTGGTCATTTCTTCATGCACAGTGATAAACTCGGCACTCTAAAGCACCCGAGAGCGTTTTTTTCGATGCCAACCTAACCAGAGTGACGGGAGCGGCACAATTCAGAAAAAGTGCTCAGCTCGCCGAGAAAATGCGATTTAAGCAATAAAATTAAAAATGCTTATAAAACATAAACCAAACGTTGGAGGTGGTCATTTCTTCATGCACAGTGATAAACTCGGCACTCTAAAGCACCCGAGAGCGTTTTTTTCCATGCCAACCTAACCAGAGTGACGGGAGCGGCACAATTCAGAAAAAGTGCTCAGCTCGCCGAGAAAATGCGATTTAAGCAATAAAATTAAAAATGCTTATAAAACATAAACCAAACGTTGGAGGTGGTCATTTCTTCATGCGCAGTGATAAACTCGGCACTCTAAAGCACCCGAGAGCGTTTTTTTCCATGCCAACCTAACCAGAGTGACGGGAGCGGCACAATTCAGAAAAAGTGCTCAGCTCGCCGAGAAAATGCGATTTAAGCAATAAAATTAAAAATGCTTATAAAACATAAACCAAACGTTGGAGGTGGTCATTTCTTCATGCACAGTGATAAACTCGGCACTCTAAAGCACCCGAGAGCGTTTTTTTCGATGCCAACCTAACCAGAGTGACGGGAGCGGCACAATTCAGAAAAAGTGCTCAGCTCGCCGAGAAAATGCGATTTAAGCAATAAAATTAAAAATGCTTATAAAACCTAAACCAAACGTTGGAGGTGGTCATTTCTTCATGCGCAGTGATAAACTCGGCACTCTAAAGCACCCGAGAGCGTTTTTTTGGATGCCAACCTAACCAGAGTGACGGGAGCGGCACAATTCAGAAAAAGTGCTCAGCTCGCCGAGAAAATGCGATTTAAGCAATAAAATTAAAAATGCTTATAAAACATAAACCAAACGTTGGAGGTGGTCATTTCTTCATGCGCAGTGATAAACTCGGCACTCTAAAGCACCCGAGAGCGTTTTATTCGATGCCAACCTAACCAGAGTGACGGGAGCGGCACAATTCAGAAAAAGTGCTCAGCTCGCCGAGAAAATGCGATTTAAGCAATAAAATTAAAAATGCTTATAAAACATAAACCAAACGTTGGAGGTGGTCATTTCTTCATGCGCAGTGATAAACTCGGCACTCTAAAGCACCCGAGAGCGTTTTTTTCGATGCCAACCTAACCAGAGTGACGGGAGCGGCACAATTCAGAAAAAGTGCTCAGCTCGCCGAGAAAATGCGATTTAAGCAATAAAATTAAAAATGCTTATAAAACATAAACCAAACGTTGGAGTTGGTCATTTCTTCATGCGCAGTGATAAACTCGGCACTCTAAAGCACCCGAGAGCGTTTTTTTCGATGCCAACCTAACCAGAGTGACGGGAGCGGCACAATTCAGAAAAAGTGCTCAGCTCGCCGAGAAAATGCGATTTAAGCAATGAAATTAAAAATGCTTATAAAACATAAACCAAACGTTGGAGGTGGTCATTTCTTCATGCGCAGTGATAAACTCGGCACTCTAAAGCACCCAAGAGCGTTTTTTTCGATGCCAACCTAACCAGAGTGACGGGAGCGGCACAATTCAGAAAAAGCGCTCAGCTCGCCGAGAAAATGCGATTTAAGCAATAAAATTAAAAATGCTTATAAAACATAAACCAAACGTTGGAGGTGGTCATTTCTTCATGCACAGTGATAAACTCGGCACTCTAAAGCACCCGAGAGCGTTTTTTTCGATGCCAACCTAACCAGAGTGACGGGAGCGGCACAATTCAGAAAAAGTGCTCAGCTCGCCGAGAAAATGCGATTTAAGCAATAAAATTAAAAATGCTTATAAAACCTAAACCAAACGTTGGAGGTGGTCATTTCTTCATGCGCAGTGATAAACTCGGCACTCTAAAGCACCCGAGAGCGTTTTTTTGGATGCCAACCTAACCAGAGTGACGGGAGCGGCACAATTCAGAAAAAGTGCTCAGCTCGCCGAGAAAATGCGATTTAAGCAATAAAATTAAAAATGCTTATAAAACATAAACCAAACGTTGGAGGTGGTCATTTCTTCATGCGCAGTGATAAACTCGGCACTCTAAAGCACCCGAGAGCGTTTTATTCGATGCCAACCTAACCAGAGTGACGGGAGCGGCACAATTCAGAAAAAGTGCTCAGCTCGCCGAGAAAATGCGATTTAAGCAATAAAATTAAAAATGCTTATAAAACATAAACCAAACGTTGGAGGTGGTCATTTCTTCATGCGCAGTGATAAACTCGGCACTCTAAAGCACCCGAGAGCGTTTTTTTCGATGCCAACCTAACCAGAGTGACGGGAGCGGCACAATTCAGAAAAAGTGCTCAGCTCGCCGAGAAAATGCGATTTAAGCAATAAAATTAAAAATGCTTATAAAACATAAACCAAACGTTGGAGTTGGTCATTTCTTCATGCGCAGTGATAAACTCGGCACTCTAAAGCACCCGAGAGCGTTTTTTTCGATGCCAACCTAACCAGAGTGACGGGAGCGGCACAATTCAGAAAAAGTGCTCAGCTCGCCGAGAAAATGCGATTTAAGCAATAAAATTAAAAATGCTTATAAAACATAAACCAAACGTTGGAGGTGGTCATTTCTTCATGCGCAGTGATAAACTCGGCACTCTAAAGCACCCAAGAGCGTTTTTTTCGATGCCAACCTAACCAGAGTGACGGGAGCGGCACAATTCAGAAAAAGCGCTCAGCTCGCCGAGAAAATGCGATTTAAGCAATAAAATTAAAAATGCTTATAAAACATAAACCAAACGTTGGAGGTGGTCATTTCTTCATGCACAGTGATAAACTCGGCACTCTAAAGCACCCGAGAGCGTTTTTTTCGATGCCAACCTAACCAGAGTGACGGGAGCGGCACAATTCAGAAAAAGTGCTCAGCTCGCCGAGAAAATGCGATTTAAGCAATAAAATTAAAAATGCTTATAAAACATAAACCAAACGTTGTAGATGGTCATTTCTTATTACGCAGTAATAAACTCGGCACTCTAAAGCACCCGAGAGCGTTTTTTTCGATGCCAACCTAACCAGAGTGACGGGAGCGGCACAATTCAGAAAAAGCGCTCAGCTCGCCGAGAAAATGCGATTTAAGCAATAAAATTAAAAATGCTTATAAAACATAAACCAAACGTTGGAGGTGGTCATTTCTTCATGCACAGTGATAAACTCGGCACTCTAAAGCACCCGAGAGCGTTTTTTTCGATGCCAACCTAACCAGAGTGACGGGAGCGGCACAATTCAGAAAAAGTGCTCAGCTCGCCGAGAAAATGCGATTTAAGCAATAAAATTAAAAATGCTTATAAAACATAAACCAAACGTTGTAAATGGTCATTTCTTATTACGCAGTAATAAACTCGGCACTCTAAAGCACCCGAGAGCGTTTTTTTCGATGCCAACCTAACCAGAGTGACGGGAGCGGCACAATTCAGAAAAAGCGCTCAGCTCGCCGAGAAAATGCGATTTAAGCAATAAAATTAAAAATGCTTATAAAACATAAACCAAACGTTGGAGGTGGTCTTTTCTTCATGTGCAGTGATAAACTCGGCACTCTAAAGCACCCGAGAGCGTTTTTTTCCATGCCAACCTAAACAGAGTGACGGGAGCGGCACAATTCAGAAAAAGTGCTCAGCTCGCCGATAAAATGCGATTTAAGCAATAAAATTAAAAATGCTTATAAAACATAAACCAAACGTTGTAGATGGTCATTTCTTATTACGCAGTAATAAACTCGGCACTCTAAAGCACCCGAGAGCGTTTTTTTCCATGCCAACCTAACCAGAGTGACGGGAGCGGCACAATTAAGAAAAAGTGCTCAGCTCGCCGAGAAAATGCGATTTAAGCAATAAAATTAAAAATGCTTATAAAACATAAACCAAACGTTGGAGGTGGTCATTTCTTCATGCGCAGTGATAAACTCGGCACTCTAAAGCACCCGAGAGCGTTTTTTTCGATGCCAACCTAACCAGAGTGACGGGAGCGGCACAATTCAGAAAAAGTGCTCAGCTCGCCGAGAAAATGCGATTTAAGCAATAAAATTAAAAATGCTTATAAAACATAAACCAAACGTTGGAGGTGGTCATTTCTTCATGCGCAGTGATAAACTCGGCACTCTAAAGCACCCGAGAGCGTTTTTTTCGATGCCAACCTAACCAGAGTGACGGGAGCGGCACAATTCAGAAAAAGTGCTCAGCTCGCCGAGAAAATGCGATTTAAGCAATAAAATTAAAAATGCTTATAAAACATAAACCAAACGTTGGAGGTGGTCATTTCTTCATGCGCAGTGATAAACTCGGCACTCTAAAGCACCCGAGAGCGTTTTTTTCGATGCCAACCTAACCAGAGTGACGGGAGCGGCACAATTCAGAAAAAGTGCTCAGCTCGCCGAGAAAATGCGATTTAAGCAATAAAATTAAAAATGCTTATAAAACATAAACCAAACGTTGTAAATGGTCATTTCTTATTACGCAGTAATAAACTCGGCACTCTAAAGCACCCGAGAGCGTTTTTTTCGATGCCAACCTAACCAGAGTGACGGGAGCGGCACAATTCAGAAAAAGCGCTCAGCTCGCCGAGAAAATGCGATTTAAGCAATAAAATTAAAAATGCTTATAAAACATAAACCAAACGTTGGAGGTGGTCTTTTCTTCATGTGCAGTGATAAACTCGGCACTCTAAAGCACCCGAGAGCGTTTTTTTCCATGCCAACCTAAACAGAGTGACGGGAGCGGCACAATTCAGAAAAAGTGCTCAGCTCGCCGAGAAAATGCGATTTAAGCAATAAAATTAAAAATGCTTATAAAACATAAACCAAACGTTGTAGATGGTCATTTCTTATTACGCAGTAATAAACTCGGCACTCTAAAGCACCCGAGAGCGTTTTTTTCCATGCCAACCTAACCAGAGTGACGGGAGCGGCACAATTCAGAAAAAGTGCTCAGCTCGCCGAGAAAATGCGATTTAAGCAATAAAATTAAAAATGCTTATAAAACATAAACCAAACGTTGGAGGTGGTCATTTCTTCATGCGCAGTGATAAACTCGGCACTCTAAAGCACCCGAGAGCGTTTTTTTCGATGCCAACCTAACCAGAGTGACGGGAGCGGCACAATTCAGAAAAAGTGCTCAGCTCGCCGAGAAAATGCGATTTAAGCAATAAAATTAAAAATGCTTATAAAACATAAACCAAACGTTGTAGATGGTCATTTCTTATTACGCAGTAATAAACTCGGCACTCTAAAGCACCCGAGAGCCTTTTTTTCCATGCCAACCTAACCAGAGTGACGGGAGCGGCACAATTCAGAAAAAGTGCTCAGCTCGCCGAGAAAATGCGATTTAAGCAATAAAATTAAAAATGCTTATAAAACATAAACCAAACGTTGGAGGTGGTCATTTCTTCATGCGCAGTGATAAACTCGGCACTCTAAAGCACCCGAGAGCGTTTTTTTCCATGCCAACCTAACCAGAGTGACGGGAGCGGCACAATTCAGAAAAAGTGCTCAGCTCGCCGAGAAAATGCGATTTAAGCAATAAAATTAAAAATGCTTATAAAACATAAACCAAACGTTGGAGGTGGTCATTTCTTCATGCGCAGTGATAAACTCGGCACTCTAAAGCACCCGAGAGCGTTTTTTTCCATGCCAACCTAACCAGAGTGACGGGAGCGGCACAATTCAGAAAAAGTGCTCAGCTCGCCGAGAAAATGCGATTTAAGCAATAAAATTAAAAATGCTTATAAAACATAAACCAAACGTTGTAGATGGTCATTTCTTATTACGCAGTAATAAACTCGGCACTCTAAAGCACCCGAGAGCGTTTTTTTCCATGCCAACCTAACCAGAGTGACGGGAGCGGCACAATTCAGAAAAAGTGCTCAGCTCGCCGAGAAAATGCGATTTAAGCAATAAAATTAAAAATGCTTATAAAACATAAACCAAACGTTGGAGGTGGTCATTTCTTCATGCGCAGTGATAAACTCGGCACTCTAAAGCACCCGAGAGCGTTTTATTCGATGCCAACCTAACCAGAGTGACGGGAGCGGCACAATTCAGAAAAAGCGCTCAGCTCGCCGAGAAAATGCGATTTAAGCAATAAAATTAAAAATGCTTATAAAACATAAACCAAACGTTGGAGGTGGTCATTTCTTCATGCGCGGTGATAAACTCGGCACTCTAAAGCACCCGAGAGCGTTTTTTTCCATGCCAACCTAACCAGAGTGACGGGAGCGGCACAATTCAGAAAAAGTGCTCAGCTCGCCGAGAAAATGCGATTTAAGCAATAAAATTAAAAATGCTTATAAAACATAAACCAAACGTTGGAGGTGGTCATTTCTTCATGCGCAGTGATAAACTCGGCACTCTAAAGCACCCAAGAGCGTTTTTTTCGATGCCAACCTAACCAGAGTGACGGGAGCGGCACAATTCAGAAAAAGTGCTCAGCTCGCCGAGTAAATGCGATTTAAGCAATAAAATTAAAAATGCTTATAAAACATAAACCAAACGTTGGAGGTGGTCATTTCTTCATGCGCAGTGATAAACTCGGCACTCTAAAGCACCCGAGAGCGTTTTTTTCGATGCCAACCTAACCAGAGTGACGGGAGCGGCACAATTCAGAAAAAGCGCTCAGCTCGCCGAGAAAATGCGATTTAAGCAATAAAATTAAAAATGCTTATAAAACATAAACCAAACGTTGGAGGTGGTCATTTCTTCATGCGCAGTGATAAACTCGGCACTCTAAAGCACCCGAGAGCGTTTTTTTCCATGCCAACCTAACCAGAGTGACGGGAGCGGCACAATTCAGAAAAAGCGCTCAGCTCGCCGAGAAAATGCGATTTAAGCAATAAAATTAAAAATGCTTATAAAACATAAACCAAACGTTGGAGGTGGTCATTTCTTCATGCACAGTGATAAACTCGGCACTCTAAAGCACCCGAGAGCGTTTTTTTCGATGCCAACCTAACCAGAGTGACGGGAGCGGCACAATTCAGAAAAAGTGCTCAGCTCGCCGAGAAAATGCGATTTAAGCAATAAAATTAAAAATGCTTATAAAACATAAACCAAACGTTGGAGGTGGTCATTTCTTCATGCGCAGTGATAAACTCGGCACTCTAAAGCACCCGAGAGCGTTTTTTTCGATGCCAACCTAACCAGAGTGACGGGAGCGGCACAATTCAGAAAAAGTGCTCAGCTCGCCGAGAAAATGCGATTTAAGCAATAAAATTAAAAATGCTTATAAAACATAAACCAAACGTTGGAGGTGGTCATTTCTTCATGCGCAGTGATAAACTCGGGACTCTAAAGCACCCGAGAGCGTTTTATTCGATGCCAACCTAACCAGAGTGACGGGAGCGGCACAATTCAGAAAAAGTGCTCAGCTCGCCGAGAAAATGCGATTTAAGCAATAAAATTAAAAATGCTTATAAAACATAAACCAAACGTTGGAGGTGGTCATTTCTTCATGCGCAGTGATAAACTCGGCACTCTAAAGCACCCGAGAGCGTTTTTTTCGATGCCAACCTAACCAGAGTGACGGGAGCGGCACAATTCAGAAAAAGCGCTCAGCTCGCCGAGAAAATGCGATTTAAGCAATAAAATTAAAAATGCTTATAAAACATAAACCAAACGTTGGAGGTGGTCATTTCTTCATGCGCAGTGATAAACTCGGCACTCTAAAGCACCCGAGAGCGTTTTTTTCGATGCCAACCTAACCAGAGTGACGGGAGCGGCACAATTCAGAAAAAGCGCTCAGCTCGCCGAGAAAATGCGATTTAAGCAATAAAATTAAAAATGCTTATAAAACATAAACCAAACGTTGGAGGTGGTCATTTCTTCATGCGCAGTGATAAACTCGGCACTCTAAAGCACCCGAGAGCGTTTTTTTCGATGCCAACCTAACCAGAGTGACGGGAGCGGCACAATTCAGAAAAAGTGCTCAGCTCGCCGAGAAAATGCGATTTAAGCAATAAAAATAAAAATGCTTATAAAACATAAACCAAACGTTGGAGGTGGTCATTTCTTCATGCGCAGTGATAAACTCGGCACTCTAAAGCACCCGAGAGCGTTTTTTTCGATGCCAACCTAACCAGAGTGACGGGAGCGGCACAATTCAGAAAAAGCGCTCAGCTCGCCGAGAAAATGCGATTTAAGCAATAAAATTAAAAATGCTTATAAAACATAAACCAAACGTTGGAGGTGGTCATTTCTTCATGCACAGTGATAAACTCGGCACTCTAAAGCACCCGAGAGCGTTTTTTTCGATGCCAACCTAACCAGAGTGACGGGAGCGGCACAATTCAGAAAAAGTGCTCAGCTCGCCGAGAAAATGCGATTTAAGCAATAAAATTAAAAATGCTTATAAAACATAAACCAAACGTTGGAGGTGGTCATTTCTTCATGCGCAGTGATAAACTCGGCACTCTAAAGCACCCGAGAGCGTTTTTTTCGATGCCAACCTAACCAGAGTGACGGGAGCGGCACAATTCAGAAAAAGCGCTCAGCTCGCCGAGAAAATGCGATTTAAGCAATAAAATTAAAAATGCTTATAAAACATAAACCAAACGTTGGAGGTGGTCATTTCTTCATGCGCAGTGATAAACTCGGCACTCTAAAGCACCCGAGAGCGTTTTTTTCCATGCCAACCTAACCAGAGTGACGGGAGCGGCACAATTCAGAAAAAGCGCTCAGCTCGCCGAGAAAATGCGATTTAAGCAATAAAATTAAAAATGCTTATAAAACATAAACCAAACGTTGGAGGTGGTCATTTCTTCATGCACAGTGATAAACTCGGCACTCTAAAGCACCCGAGAGCGTTTTTTTCGATGCCAACCTAACCAGAGTGACGGGAGCGGCACAATTCAGAAAAAGTGCTCAGCTCGCCGAGAAAATGCGATTTAAGCAATAAAATTAAAAATGCTTATAAAACATAAACCAAACGTTGGAGGTGGTCATTTCTTCATGCGCAGTGATAAACTCGGCACTCTAAAGCACCCGAGAGCGTTTTTTTCGATGCCAACCTAACCAGAGTGACGGGAGCGGCACAATTCAGAAAAAGTGCTCAGCTCGCCGAGAAAATGCGATTTAAGCAATAAAATTAAAAATGCTTATAAAACATAAACCAAACGTTGGAGGTCGTCATTTCTTCATGCGCAGTGATAAACTCGGGACTCTAAAGCACCCGAGAGCGTTTTATTCGATGCCAACCTAACCAGAGTGACGGGAGCGGCACAATTCAGAAAAAGTGCTCAGCTCGCCGAGAAAATGCGATTTAAGCAATAAAATTAAAAATGCTTATAAAACATAAACCAAACGTTGGAGGTGGTCATTTCTTCATGCGCAGTGATAAACTCGGCACTCTAAAGCACCCGAGAGCGTTTTTTTCGATGCCAACCTAACCAGAGTGACGGGAGCGGCACAATTCAGAAAAAGCGCTCAGCTCGCCGAGAAAATGCGATTTAAGCAATAAAATTAAAAATGCTTATAAAACATAAACCAAACGTTGGAGGTGGTCATTTCTTCATGCGCAGTGATAAACTCGGCACTCTAAAGCACCCGAGAGCGTTTTTTTCGATGCCAACCTAACCAGAGTGACGGGAGCGGCACAATTCAGAAAAAGCGCTCAGCTCGCCGAGAAAATGCGATTTAAGCAATAAAATTAAAAATGCTTATAAAACATAAACCAAACGTTGGAGGTGGTCATTTCTTCATGCGCAGTGATAAACTCGGCACTCTAAAGCACCCGAGAGCGTTTTTTTCGATGCCAACCTAACCAGAGTGACGGGAGCGGCACAATTCAGAAAAAGTGCTCAGCTCGCCGAGAAAATGCGATTTAAGCAATAAAATTAAAAATGCTTATAAAACATAAACCAAACGTTGGAGGTGGTCATTTCTTCATGCGCAGTGATAAACTCGGCACTCTAAAGCACCCGAGAGCGTTTTTTTCGATGCCAACCTAACCAGAGTGACGGGAGCGGCACAATTCAGAAAAAGCGCTCAGCTCGCCGAGAAAATGCGATTTAAGCAATAAAATTAAAAATGCTTATAAAACATAAACCAAACGTTGGAGGTGGTCATTTCTTCATGCACAGTGATAAACTCGGCACTCTAAAGCACCCGAGAGCGTTTTTTTCGATGCCAACCTAACCAGAGTGACGGGAGCGGCACAATTCAGAAAAAGTGCTCAGCTCGCCGAGAAAATGCGATTTAAGCAATAAAATTAAAAATGCTTATAAAACATAAACCAAACGTTGGAGGTGGTCATTTCTTCATGCGCAGTGATAAACTCGGCACTCTAAAGCACCCGAGAGCGTTTTTTTCGATGACAACCTAACCAGAGTGACGGGAGCGGCACAATTCAGAAAAAGTGCTCAGCTCGCCGAGAAAATGCGATTTAAGCAATAAAATTTAAAATGCTTATAAAACATAAACCAAACGTTGTAGATGGTCATTTCTTATTACCCAGTAATAAACTCGGCACTCTAAAGCACCCGAGAGCGTTTTTTTCCATGCCAACCTAACCAGAGTGACGGGAGCGGCACAATTCAGAAAAAGTGCTCAGCTCGCCGAGAAAATGCGATTTAAGCAATAAAATTAAAAATGCTTATAAAACATAAACCAAACGTTGGAGGTGGTCATTTCTTCATGCGCAGTGATAAACTCGGCACTCTAAAGCACCCAAGAGCGTTTTTTTTCGATGCCAACCTAACCAGAGTGACGGGAGCGGCACAATTCAGAAAAAGCGCTCAGCTCGCCGAGAAAATGCGATTTAAGCAATAAAATTAAAAATGCTTATAAAACATAAACCAAACGTTGGAGGTGGTCATTTCTTCATGCGCGGTGATAAACTCGGCACTCTAAAGCACCCGAGAGCGTTTTTTTCGATGCCAACCTAACCAGAGTGACGGGAGCGGCACAATTCAGAAAAAGTGCTCAGCTCGCCGAGAAAATGCGATTTAAGCAATAAAATTAAAAATGCTTATAAAACATAAACCAAACGTTGGAGGTGGTCATTTCTTCATGCGCAGTGATAAACTCGGCACTCTAAAGCACCCGAGAGCGTTTTTTTCGATGCCAACCTAACCAGAGTGACGGGAGCGGCACAATTCAGAAAAAGTGCTCAGCTCGCCGAGAAAATGCGATTTAAGCAATAAAATTAAAAATGCTTATAAAACATAAACCAAACGTTGGAGGTGGTCATTTCTTCATGCGCAGTGATAAACTCGGCACTCTAAAGCACCCGAGAGCGTTTTTTTCGATGCCAACCTAACCAGAGTGACGGGAGCGGCACAATTCAGAAAAAGCGCTCAGCTCGCCGAGAAAATGCGATTTAAGCAATAAAATTAAAAATGCTTATAAAATATAAACCAAACGTTGTAGATGGTCATTTCTTATTACGCAGTAATAAACTCGGCACTCTAAAGCACCCGAGAGCGTTTTTTTCCATGCCAACCTAACCAGAGTGACGGGAGCGGCACAATTCAGAAAAAGTGCTCAGCTCGCCGAGAAAATGCGATTTAAGCAATAAAATTAAAAATGCTTATAAAACATAAACCAAACGTTGGAGGTGGTCATTTCTTCATGCGCAGTGATAAACTCGGCACTCTAAAGCACCCGAGAGCGTTTTTTTCCATGCCAACCTAACCAGAGTGACGGGAGCGGCACAATTCAGAAAAAGTGCTCAGCTCGCCGAGAAAATGCGATTTAAGCAATAAAATTAAAAATGCTTATAAAACATAAACCAAACGTTGGAGGTGGTCATTTCTTCATGCACAGTGATAAACTCGGCACTCTAAAGCACCCGAGAGCGTTTTTTTCCATGCCAACCTAACCAGAGTGACGGGAGCGGCACAATTCAGAAAAAGTGCTCAGCTCGCCGAGAAAATGCGATTTAAGCAATAAAATTAAAAATGCTTATAAAACATAAACCAAACGTTGGAGGTGGTCATTTCTTCATGCGCAGTGATAAACTCGGCACTCTAAAGCACCCGAGAGCGTTTTTTTCCATGCCAACCTAACCAGAGTGACGGGAGCGGCACAATTCAGAAAAAGTGCTCAGCTCGCCGAGAAAATGCGATTTAAGCAATAAAATTAAAAATGCTTATAAAACATAAACCAAACGTTGGAGGTGGTCATTTCTTCATGCACAGTGATAAACTCGGCACTCTAAAGCACCCGAGAGCGTTTTTTTCGATGCCAACCTAACCAGAGTGACGGGAGCGGCACAATTCAGAAAAAGCGCTCAGCTCGCCGAGAAAATGCGATTTAAGCAATAAAATTAAAAATGCTTATAAAACATAAACCAAACGTTGGAGGTGGTCTTTTCTTCATGTGCAGTGATAAACTCGGCACTCTAAAGCACCCGAGAGCGTTTTTTTCCATGCCAACCTAAACAGAGTGACGGGAGCGGCACAATTCAGAAAAAGTGCTCAGCTCGCCGAGAAAATGCGATTTAAGCAATAAAATTAAAAATGCTTATAAAACATAAACCAAACGTTGGAGGTGGTCATTTCTTCATGCGCAGTGATAAACTCGGGACTCTAAAGCACCCGAGAGCGTTTTATTCGATGCCAACCTAACCAGTGACGGGAGCGGCACAATTCAGAAAAAGTGCTCAGCTCGCCGAGAAAATGCGATTTAAGCAATAAAATTAAAAATGCTTATAAAACATAAACCAAACGTTGGAGGTGGTCATTTCTTCATGCGCAGTGATAAACTCGGCACTCTAAAGCACCCGAGAGCGTTTTTTTCGATGCCAACCTAACCAGAGTGACGGGAGCGGCACAATTCAGAAAAAGCGCTCAGCTCGCCGAGAAAATGCGATTTAAGCAATAAAATTAAAAATGCTTATAAAACATAAACCAAACGTTGGAGGTGGTCATTTCTTCATGCGCAGTGATAAACTCGGCACTCTAAAGCACCCGGAGCGTTTTTTTCGATGCCAACCTAACCAGAGTGACGGGAGCGGCACAATTCAGAAAAAGCGCTCAGCTCGCCGAGAAAATGCGATTTAAGCAATAAAATTAAAAATGCTTATAAAACATAAACCAAACGTTGGAGGTGGTCATTTCTTCATGCGCAGTGATAAACTCGGCACTCTAAAGCACCCGAGAGCGTTTTTTTCGATGCCAACCTAACCAGAGTGACGGGAGCGGCACAATTCAGAAAAAGTGCTCAGCTCGCCGAGAAAATGCGATTTAAGCAATAAAATTAAAAATGCTTATAAAACATAAACCAAACGTTGGAGGTGGTCATTTCTTCATGCGCAGTGATAAACTCGGCACTCTAAAGCACCCGAGAGCGTTTTTTTCGATGCCAACCTAACCAGAGTGACGGGAGCGGCACAATTCAGAAAAAGCGCTCAGCTCGCCGAGAAAATGCGATTTAAGCAATAAAATTAAAAATGCTTATAAAACATAAACCAAACGTTGGAGGTGGTCATTTCTTCATGCACAGTGATAAACTCGGCACTCTAAAGCACCCGAGAGCGTTTTTTTCGATGCCAACCTAACCAGAGTGACGGGAGCGGCACAATTCAGAAAAAGTGCTCAGCTCGCCGAGAAAATGCGATTTAAGCAATAAAATTAAAAATGCTTATAAAACATAAACCAAACGTTGGAGGTGGTCATTTCTTCATGCGCAGTGATAAACTCGGCACTCTAAAGCACCCGAGAGCGTTTTTTTCGATGCCAACCTAACCAGAGTGACGGGAGCGGCACAATTCAGAAAAAGCGCTCAGCTCGCCGAGAAAATGCGATTTAAGCAATAAAATTAAAAATGCTTATAAAACATAAACCAAACGTTGGAGGTGGTCATTTCTTCATGCGCAGTGATAAACTCGGCACTCTAAAGCACCCGAGAGCGTTTTTTTCCATGCCAACCTAACCAGAGTGACGGGAGCGGCACAATTCAGAAAAAGCGCTCAGCTCGCCGAGAAAATGCGATTTAAGCAATAAAATTAAAAATGCTTATAAAACATAAACCAAACGTTGGAGGTGGTCATTTCTTCATGCACAGTGATAAACTCGGCACTCTAAAGCACCCGAGAGCGTTTTTTTCGATGCCAACCTAACCAGAGTGACGGGAGCGGCACAATTCAGAAAAAGTGCTCAGCTCGCCGAGAAAATGCGATTTAAGCAATAAAATTAAAAATGCTTATAAAACATAAACCAAACGTTGGAGGTGGTCATTTCTTCATGCGCAGTGATAAACTCGGCACTCTAAAGCACCCGAGAGCGTTTTTTTCGATGCCAACCTAACCAGAGTGACGGGAGCGGCACAATTCAGAAAAAGTGCTCAGCTCGCCGAGAAAATGCGATTTAAGCAATAAAATTAAAAATGCTTATAAAACATAAACCAAACGTTGGAGGTGGTCATTTCTTCATGCGCAGTGATAAACTCGGGACTCTAAAGCACCCGAGAGCGTTTTATTCGATGCCAACCTAACCAGAGTGACGGGAGCAGCGGCACAATTCAGAAAAAGTGCTCAGCTCGCCGAGAAAATGCGATTTAAGCAATAAAATTAAAAATGCTTATAAAACATAAACCAAACGTTGGAGGTGGTCATTTCTTCATGCGCAGTGATAAACTCGGCACTCTAAAGCACCCGAGAGCGTTTTTTTCGATGCCAACCTAACCAGAGTGACGGGAGCGGCACAATTCAGAAAAAGTGCTCAGCTCGCCGAGAAAATGCGATTTAAGCAATAAAATTAAAAATGCTTATAAAACATAAACCAAACGTTGGAGGTGGTCATTTCTTCATGCGCAGTGATAAACTCGGCACTCTAAAGCACCCGAGAGCGTTTTTTTCGATGCCAACCTAACCAGAGTGACGGGAGCGGCACAATTCAGAAAAAGTGCTCAGCTCGCCGAGAAAATGCGATTTAAGCAATAAAATTAAAAATGCTTATAAAACATAAACCAAACGTTGTAAATGGTCATTTCTTATTACGCAGTAATAAACTCGGCACTCTAAAGCACCCGAGAGCGTTTTTTTCGATTCCAACCTAACCAGAGTGACGGGAGCGGCACAATTCAGAAAAAGCGCTCAGCTCGCCGAGAAAATGCGATTTAAGCAATAAAATTAAAAATGCTTATAAAACATAAACCAAACGTTGGAGGTGGTCTTTTCTTCATGTGCAGTGATAAACTCGGCACTCTAAAGCACCCGAGAGCGTTTTTTTCCATGCCAACCTAAACAGAGTGACGGGAGCGGCACAATTCAGAAAAAGTGCTCAGCTCGCCGAGAAAATGCGATTTAAGCAATAAAATTAAAAATGCTTATAAAACATAAACCAAACGTTGTAGATGGTCATTTCTTATTACGCAGTAATAAACTCGGCACTCTAAAGCACCCGAGAGCGTTTTTTTCCATGCCAACCTAACCAGAGTGACGGGAGCGGCACAATTCAGAAAAAGTGCTCAGCTCGCCGAGAAAATGCGATTTAAGCAATAAAATTAAAAATGCTTATAAAACATAAACCAAACGTTGGAGGTGGTCATTTCTTCATGCGCAGTGATAAACTCGGCACTCTAAAGCACCCGAGAGCGTTTTTTTCGATGCCAACCTAACCAGAGTGACGGGAGCGGCACAATTCAGAAAAAGTGCTCAGCTCGCCGAGAAAATGCGATTTAAGCAATAAAATTAAAAATGCTTATAAAACATAAACCAAACGTTGTAGATGGTCATTTCTTATTACGCAGTAATAAACTCGGCACTCTAAAGCACCCGAGAGCCTTTTTTTCCATGCCAACCTAACCAGAGTGACGGGAGCGGCACAATTCAGAAAAAGTGCTCAGCTCGCCGAGAAAATGCGATTTAAGCAATAAAATTAAAAATGCTTATAAAACATAAACCAAACGTTGGAGGTGGTCATTTCTTCATGCGCAGTGATAAACTCGGCACTCTAAAGCACCCGAGAGCGTTTTTTTCCATGCCAACCTAACCAGAGTGACGGGAGCGGCACAATTCAGAAAAAGTGCTCAGCTCGCCGAGAAAATGCGATTTAAGCAATAAAATTAAAAATGCTTATAAAACATAAACCAAACGTTGGAGGTGGTCATTTCTTCATGCGCAGTGATAAACTCGGCACTCTAAAGCACCCGAGAGCGTTTTTTTCCATGCCAACCTAACCAGAGTGACGGGAGCGGCACAATTCAGAAAAAGTGCTCAGCTCGCCGAGAAAATGCGATTTAAGCAATAAAATTAAAAATGCTTATAAAACATAAACCAAACGTTGTAGATGGTCATTTCTTATTACGCAGTAATAAACTCGGCACTCTAAAGCACCCGAGAGCGTTTTTTTCCATGCCAACCTAACCAGAGTGACGGGAGCGGCACAATTCAGAAAAAGTGCTCAGCTCGCCGAGAAAATGCGATTTAAGCAATAAAATTAAAAATGCTTATAAAACATAAACCAAACGTTGGAGGTGGTCATTTCTTCATGCGCAGTGATAAACTCGGCACTCTAAAGCACCCGAGAGCGTTTTATTCGATGCCAACCTAACCAGAGTGACGGGAGCGGCACAATTCAGAAAAAGCGCTCAGCTCGCCGAGAAAATGCGATTTAAGCAATAAAATTAAAAATGCTTATAAAACATAAACCAAACGTTGGAGGTGGTCATTTCTTCATGCGCGGTGATAAACTCGGCACTCTAAAGCACCCGAGAGCGTTTTTTTCCATGCCAACCTAACCAGAGTGACGGGAGCGGCACAATTCAGAAAAAGTGCTCAGCTCGCCGAGAAAATGCGATTTAAGCAATAAAATTAAAAATGCTTATAAAACATAAACCAAACGTTGGAGGTGGTCATTTCTTCATGCGCAGTGATAAACTCGGCACTCTAAAGCACCCAAGAGCGTTTTTTTCGATGCCAACCTAACCAGAGTGACGGGAGCGGCACAATTCAGAAAAAGTGCTCAGCTCGCCGAGTAAATGCGATTTAAGCAATAAAATTAAAAATGCTTATAAAACATAAACCAAACGTTGGAGGTGGTCATTTCTTCATGCGCAGTGATAAACTCGGCACTCTAAAGCACCCGAGAGCGTTTTTTTCGATGCCAACCTAACCAGAGTGACGGGAGCGGCACAATTCAGAAAAAGCGCTCAGCTCGCCGAGAAAATGCGATTTAAGCAATAAAATTAAAAATGCTTATAAAACATAAACCAAACGTTGGAGGTGGTCATTTCTTCATGCGCAGTGATAAACTCGGCACTCTAAAGCACCCGAGAGCGTTTTTTTCCATGCCAACCTAACCAGAGTGACGGGAGCGGCACAATTCAGAAAAAGCGCTCAGCTCGCCGAGAAAATGCGATTTAAGCAATAAAATTAAAAATGCTTATAAAACATAAACCAAACGTTGGAGGTGGTCATTTCTTCATGCACAGTGATAAACTCGGCACTCTAAAGCACCCGAGAGCGTTTTTTTCGATGCCAACCTAACCAGAGTGACGGGAGCGGCACAATTCAGAAAAAGTGCTCAGCTCGCCGAGAAAATGCGATTTAAGCAATAAAATTAAAAATGCTTATAAAACATAAACCAAACGTTGGAGGTGGTCATTTCTTCATGCGCAGTGATAAACTCGGCACTCTAAAGCACCCGAGAGCGTTTTTTTCGATGCCAACCTAACCAGAGTGACGGGAGCGGCACAATTCAGAAAAAGTGCTCAGCTCGCCGAGAAAATGCGATTTAAGCAATAAAATTAAAAATGCTTATAAAACATAAACCAAACGTTGGAGGTGGTCATTTCTTCATGCGCAGTGATAAACTCGGGACTCTAAAGCACCCGAGAGCGTTTTATTCGATGCCAACCTAACCAGAGTGACGGGAGCGGCACAATTCAGAAAAAGTGCTCAGCTCGCCGAGAAAATGCGATTTAAGCAATAAAATTAAAAATGCTTATAAAACATAAACCAAACGTTGGAGGTGGTCATTTCTTCATGCGCAGTGATAAACTCGGCACTCTAAAGCACCCGAGAGCGTTTTTTTCGATGCCAACCTAACCAGAGTGACGGGAGCGGCACAATTCAGAAAAAGCGCTCAGCTCGCCGAGAAAATGCGATTTAAGCAATAAAATTAAAAATGCTTATAAAACATAAACCAAACGTTGGAGGTGGTCATTTCTTCATGCGCAGTGATAAACTCGGCACTCTAAAGCACCCGAGAGCGTTTTTTTCGATGCCAACCTAACCAGAGTGACGGGAGCGGCACAATTCAGAAAAAGCGCTCAGCTCGCCGAGAAAATGCGATTTAAGCAATAAAATTAAAAATGCTTATAAAACATAAACCAAACGTTGGAGGTGGTCATTTCTTCATGCGCAGTGATAAACTCGGCACTCTAAAGCACCCGAGAGCGTTTTTTTCGATGCCAACCTAACCAGAGTGACGGGAGCGGCACAATTCAGAAAAAGTGCTCAGCTCGCCGAGAAAATGCGATTTAAGCAATAAAATTAAAAATGCTTATAAAACATAAACCAAACGTTGGAGGTGGTCATTTCTTCATGCGCAGTGATAAACTCGGCACTCTAAAGCACCCGAGAGCGTTTTTTTCGATGCCAACCTAACCAGAGTGACGGGAGCGGCACAATTCAGAAAAAGCGCTCAGCTCGCCGAGAAAATGCGATTTAAGCAATAAAATTAAAAATGCTTATAAAACATAAACCAAACGTTGGAGGTGGTCATTTCTTCATGCACAGTGATAAACTCGGCACTCTAAAGCACCCGAGAGCGTTTTTTTCGATGCCAACCTAACCAGAGTGACGGGAGCGGCACAATTCAGAAAAAGTGCTCAGCTCGCCGAGAAAATGCGATTTAAGCAATAAAATTAAAAATGCTTATAAAACATAAACCAAACGTTGGAGGTGGTCATTTCTTCATGCGCAGTGATAAACTCGGCACTCTAAAGCACCCGAGAGCGTTTTTTTCGATGCCAACCTAACCAGAGTGACGGGAGCGGCACAATTCAGAAAAAGCGCTCAGCTCGCCGAGAAAATGCGATTTAAGCAATAAAATTAAAAATGCTTATAAAACATAAACCAAACGTTGGAGGTGGTCATTTCTTCATGCGCAGTGATAAACTCGGCACTCTAAAGCACCCGAGAGCGTTTTTTTCCATGCCAACCTAACCAGAGTGACGGGAGCGGCACAATTCAGAAAAAGTGCTCAGCTCGCCGAGAAAATGTGATTTAAGCAATAAAATTAAAAATGCTTATAAAACATAAACCAAACGTTGGAGGTGGTCATTTCTTCATGCACAGTGATAAACTCGGCACTCTAAAGCACCCGAGAGCGTTTTTTTCGATGCCAACCTAACCAGAGTGACGGGAGCGGCACAATTCAGAAAAAGTGCTCAGCTCGCCGAGAAAATGCGATTTAAGCAATAAAATTAAAAATGCTTATAAAACATAAACCAAACGTTGGAGGTGGTCATTTCTTCATGCGCAGTGATAAACTCGGCACTCTAAAGCACCCGAGAGCGTTTTTTTCGATGCCAACCTAACCAGAGTGACGGGAGCGGCACAATTCAGAAAAAGTGCTCAGCTCGCCGAGAAAATGCGATTTAAGCAATAAAATTAAAAATGCTTATAAAACATAAACCAAACGTTGGAGGTGGTCATTTCTTCATGCGCAGTGATAAACTCGGGACTCTAAAGCACCCGAGAGCGTTTTATTCGATGCCAACCTAACCAGAGTGACGGGAGCGGCACAATTCAGAAAAAGTGCTCAGCTCGCCGAGAAAATGCGATTTAAGCAATAAAATTAAAAATGCTTATAAAACATAAACCAAACGTTGGAGGTGGTCATTTCTTCATGCGCAGTGATAAACTCGGCACTCTAAAGCACCCGAGAGCGTTTTTTTCGATGCCAACCTAACCAGAGTGACGGGAGCGGCACAATTCAGAAAAAGCGCTCAGCTCGCCGAGAAAATGCGATTTAAGCAATAAAATTAAAAATGCTTATAAAACATAAACCAAACGTTGGAGGTGGTCATTTCTTCATGCACAGTGATAAACTCGGCACTCTAAAGCACCCGAGAGCGTTTTTTTCGATGCCAACCTAACCAGAGTGACGGGAGCGGCACAATTCAGAAAAAGTGCTCAGCTCGCCGAGAAAATGCGATTTAAGCAATAAAATTAAAAATGCTTATAAAACATAAACCAAACGTTGGAGGTGGTCATTTCTTCATGCGCAGTGATAAACTCGGCACTCTAAAGCACCCGAGAGCGTTTTTTTCGATGACAACCTAACCAGAGTGACGGGAGCGGCACAATTCAGAAAAAGTGCTCAGCTCGCCGAGAAAATGCGATTTAAGCAATAAAATTTAAAATGCTTATAAAACATAAACCAAACGTTGTAGATGGTCATTTCTTATTACCCAGTAATAAACTCGGCACTCTAAAGCACCCGAGAGCGTTTTTTTCCATGCCAACCTAACCAGAGTGACGGGAGCGGCACAATTCAGAAAAAGTGCTCAGCTCGCCGAGAAAATGCGATTTAAGCAATAAAATTAAAAATGCTTATAAAACATAAACCAAACGTTGGAGGTGGTCATTTCTTCATGCGCAGTGATAAACTCGGCACTCTAAAGCACCCAAGAGCGTTTTTTTTCGATGCCAACCTAACCAGAGTGACGGGAGCGGCACAATTCAGAAAAAGCGCTCAGCTCGCCGAGAAAATGCGATTTAAGCAATAAAATTAAAAATGCTTATAAAACATAAACCAAACGTTGGAGGTGGTCATTTCTTCATGCGCGGTGATAAACTCGGCACTCTAAAGCACCCGAGAGCGTTTTTTTCGATGCCAACCTAACCAGAGTGACGGGAGCGGCACAATTCAGAAAAAGTGCTCAGCTCGCCGAGAAAATGCGATTTAAGCAATAAAATTAAAAATGCTTATAAAACATAAACCAAACGTTGGAGGTGGTCATTTCTTCATGCGCAGTGATAAACTCGGCACTCTAAAGCACCCGAGAGCGTTTTTTTCGATGCCAACCTAACCAGAGTGACGGGAGCGGCACAATTCAGAAAAAGTGCTCAGCTCGCCGAGAAAATGCGATTTAAGCAATAAAATTAAAAATGCTTATAAAACATAAACCAAACGTTGGAGGTGGTCATTTCTTCATGCGCAGTGATAAACTCGGCACTCTAAAGCACCCGAGAGCGTTTTTTTCGATGCCAACCTAACCAGAGTGACGGGAGCGGCACAATTCAGAAAAAGCGCTCAGCTCGCCGAGAAAATGCGATTTAAGCAATAAAATTAAAAATGCTTATAAAACATAAACCAAACGTTGGAGGTGGTCATTTCTTCATGCGCAGTGATAAACTCGGCACTCTAAAGCACCCGAGAGCGTTTTTTTCCATGCCAACCTAAACAGAGTGACGGGAGCGGCACAATTCAGAAAAAGTGCTCAGCTCGCCGAGAAAATGCGATTTAAGCAATAAAATTAAAAATGCTTATAAAACATAAACCAAACGTTGTAGATGGTCATTTCTTATTACGCAGTAATAAACTCGGCACTCTAAAGCACCCGAGAGCGATTTTTTCCATGCCAACCTAACCAGAGTGACGGGAGCGGCACAATTCAGAAAAAGTGCTCAGCTCGCCGAGAAAATGCAATTTAAGCAATAAAATTAAAAATGCTTATAAAACATAAACCAAACGTTGGAGGTGGTCATTTCTTCATGCGCAGTGATAAACTCGGCACTCTAAAGCACCCGAGAGCGTTTTTTTCGATGCCAACCTAACCAGAGTGACGGGAGCGGCACAATTCAGAAAAAGTGCTCAGCTCGCCGAGAAAATGCGATTTAAGCAATAAAATTAAAAATGCTTATAAAACATAAACCAAACGTTGGAGGTGGCCATTTCTTCATGCGCAGTGATAAACTCGGCACTCTAAAGCACCCGAGAGCGTTTTTTTCCATGCCAACCTAACCAGAGTGACGGGAGCGGCACAATTCAGAAAAAGTGCTCAGCTCGCCGAGAAAATGCGATTTAAGCAATAAAATTAAAAATGCTTATAAAACATAAACCAAACGTTGGAGGTGGTCATTTCTTCATGCGCAGTGATAAACTCGGCACTCTAAAGCACCCGAGAGCGTTTTTTTCCATGCCAACCTAACCAGAGTGACGGGAGCGGCACAATTCAGAAAAAGTGCTCAGCTCGCCGAGAAAATGCGATTTAAGCAATAAAATTAGAAATGCTTATAAAACATAAACCAAACGTTGGAGGTGGCCATTTCTTCATGCGCAGTGATAAACTCGGCACTCTAAAGCACCCGAGAGCGTTTTTTTCCATGCCAACCTAACCAGAGTGACGGGAGCGGCACAATTCAGAAAAAGTGCTCAGCTCGCCGAGAAAATGCGATTTAAGCAATAAAATTAAAAATGCTTATAAAACATAAACCAAACGTTGGAGGTGGCCATTTCTTCATGCGCAGTGATAAACTCGGCACTCTAAAGCACCCGAGAGCGTTTTTTTCCATGCCTAACCAGAGTGACGGGAGCGGCACAATTCAGAAAAAGTGCTCAGCTCGCCGAGAAAATGCGATTTAAGCAATAAAATTAAAAATGCTTATAAAACATAAACCAAACGTTGGAGGTGGTCATTTCTTCATGCGCAGTGATAAACTCGGCACTCTAAAGCACCCGAGAGCGTTTTTTTCCATGCCAACCTAACCAGAGTGACAGGAGCGGCACAATTCAGAAAAAGTGCTCAGCTCGCCGAGAAAATGCGATTTAAGCAATAAAATTAAAAATGCTTATAAAACATAAACCAAACGTTGGAGGTGGTCTTTTCTTCATGCGCAGTGATAAACTCGGCACTCTAAAGCACCCGAGAGCGTTTTTTTCCATGCCAACCTAAACAGAGTGACGGGAGCGGCACAATTCAGAAAAAGTGCTCAGCTCGCCGAGAAAATGCGATTTAAGCAATAAAATTAAAAATGCTTATAAAACATAAACCAAACGTTGTAGATGGTCATTTCTTATTACGCAGTAATAAACTCGGCACTCTAAAGCACCCGAGAGCGTTTTTTTCCATGCCAACCTAACCAGAGTGACGGGAGCGGCACAATTCAGAAAAAGTGCTCAGCTCGCCGAGAAAATGCGATTTAAGCAATAAAATTAAAAATGCTTATAAAACATAAACCAAACGTTGGAGGTGGTCATTTCTTCATGCACAG
The DNA here is from genome assembly GCF_033458585.1 of Syngnathus typhle. Taxonomy (NCBI): domain Eukaryota; kingdom Metazoa; phylum Chordata; class Actinopteri; order Syngnathiformes; family Syngnathidae; genus Syngnathus; species Syngnathus typhle. The sequence continues at coordinate 215,501 of NW_026872017.1, read as the reverse complement.
TGATAAACTCGGCACTCTAAAGCACCCGAGAGCGTTTTTTTCCATGCCAACCTAACCAGAGTGACGGGAGCGGCACAATTCAGAAAAAGTGCTCAGCTCGCCGAGAAAATGCGATTTAAGCAATAAAATTAAAAATGCTTATAAAACATAAACCAAACGTTGGAGGTGGTCATTTCTTCATGCGCAGTGATAAACTCGGCACTCTAAAGCACCCGAGAGCGGTTTTTTCGATGCCAACCTAACCAGAGTGACGGGAGCGGCACAATTCAGAAAAAGTGCTCAGCTCGCCGAGAAAATGCGATTTAAGCAATAAAATTAAAAATGCTTATAAAACATAAACCAAACGTTGGAGGTGGTCATTTCTTCATGCGCAGTGATAAACTCGGCACTCTAAAGCACCCGAGAGCGTTTTTTTCCATGCCAACCTAACCAGAGTGACGGGAGCGGCACAATTCAGAAAAAGTGCTCAGCTCGCCGAGAAAATGCGATTTAAGCAATAAAATTAAAAATGCTTATAAAACATAAACCAAACGTTGGAGGTGGTCATTTCTTCATGCGCAGTGATAAACTCGGCACTCTAAAGCACCCGAGAGCGTTTTTTTCCATGCCAACCTAACCAGAGTGACGGGAGCGGCACAATTCAGAAAAAGTGCTCAGCTCGCCGAGAAAATGCGATTTAAGCAATAAAATTAAAAATGCTTATAAAACATAAACCAAACGTTGTAGATGGTCATTTCTTATTACGCAGTAATAAACTCGGCACTCTAAAGCACCCGAGAGCGTTTTTTTCCATGCCAACCTAACCAGAGTGACGGGAGCGGCACAATTCAGAAAAAGTGCTCAGCTCGCCGAGAAAATGCGATTTAAGCAATAAAATTAAAAATGCTTATAAAACATAAACCAAACGTTGGAGGTGGTCATTTCTTCATGCGCAGTGATAAACTCGGCACTCTAAAGCACCCGAGAGCGTTTTATTCGATGCCAACCTAACCAGAGTGACGGGAGCGGCACAATTCAGAAAAAGTGCTCAGCTCGCCGAGAAAATGCGATTTAAGCAATAAAATTAAAAATGCTTATAAAACATAAACCAAACGTTGGAGGTGGTCATTTCTTCATGCGCAGTGATAAACTCGGCACTCTAAAGCACCCGAGAGCGTTTTTTTCCATGCCAACCTAACCAGAGTGACGGGAGCGGCACAATTCAGAAAAAGTGCTCAGCTCGCCGAGAAAATGCGATTTAAGCAATAAAATTAAAAATGCTTATAAAACATAAACCAAACGTTGTAGATGGTCATTTCTTATTACGCAGTAATAAACTCGGCACTCTAAAGCACCCGAGAGCGTTTTTTTCCATGCCAACCTAACCAGAGTGACGGGAGCGGCACAATTCAGAAAAAGTGCTCAGCTCGCCGAGAAAATGCGATTTAAGCAATAAAATTAAAAATGCTTATAAAACATAAACCAAACGTTGGAGGTGGTCATTTCTTCATGCGCAGTGATAAACTCGGCACTCTAAAGCACCCGAGAGCGTTTTATTCGATGCCAACCTAACCAGAGTGACGGGAGCGGCACAATTCAGAAAAAGCGCTCAGCTCGCCGAGAAAATGCGATTTAAGCAATAAAATTAAAAATGCTTATAAAACATAAACCAAACGTTGGAGGTGGTCATTTCTTCATGCGCGGTGATAAACTCGGCACTCTAAAGAACCCGAGAGCGTTTTTTTCCATGCCAACCTAACCAGAGTGACGGGAGCGGCACAATTCAGAAAAAGTGCTCAGCTCGCCGAGAAAATGCGATTTAAGCAATAAAATTAAAAATGCTTATAAAACATAAACCAAACGTTGGAGGTGGTCATTTCTTAATGCGCAGTATTAAACTCGGCACTCTAAAGCACCCGAGAGCGTTTTTTTCGATACCAACCTAACCAGAGTGACGGGAGCGGCACAATTCAGAAAAAGTGCTCAGCTCGCCGAGAAAATGCGATTTAAGCAATAAAATTAAAAATGCTTATAAAACATAAACCAAACGTTGGAGGTGGTCATTTCTTCATGCGCAGTGATAAACTCGGCACTCTAAAGCACCCGAGAGCGTTTTTTTCGATGCCAACCTAACCAGAGTGACGGGAGCGGCACAATTCAGAAAAAGTGCTCAGCTCGCCGAGAAAATGCAATTTAAGCAATAAAATTTAAAATGCTTATAAAACATAAACCAAACGTTGTAGATGGTCATTTCTTATTACGCAGTAATAAACTCGGCACTCTAAAGCACCCGAGAGCGTTTTTTTCCATGCCAACCTAACCAGAGTGACGGGAGCGGCACAATTCAGAAAAAGTGCTCAGCTCGCCGAGAAAATGCGATTTAAGCAATAAAATTAAAAATGCTTATAAAACATAAACCAAACGTTGGAGGTGGTCATTTCTTCATGCGCAGTGATAAACTCGGCACTCTAAAGCACCCGAGAGCGTTTTTTTCCATGCCAACCTAACCAGAGTGACGGGAGCGGCACAATTCAGAAAAAGTGCTCAGCTCGCCGAGAAAATGCGATTTAAGCAATAAAATTAAAAATGCTTATAAAACATAAACCAAACGTTGGAGGTGGTCATTTCTTCATGCGCAGTGATAAACTCGGCACTCTAAAGCACCCGAGAGCGTTTTTTTCGATGCCAACCTAACCAGAGTGACGCGAGCGGCACAATTCAGAAAAAGTGCTCAGCTCGCCGAGAAAATGCAATTTAAGCAATAAAATTTAAAATGCTTATAAAACATAAACCAAACGTTGTAGATGGTCATTTCTTATTACGCAGTAATAAACTCGGCACTCTAAAGCACCCGAGAGCGTTTTTTTCCATGCCAACCTAACCAGAGTGACGGGAGCGGCACAATTCAGAAAAAGTGCTCAGCTCGCCGAGAAAATGCGATTTAAGCAATAAAATTAAAAATGCTTATAAAACATAAACCAAACGTTGGAGGTGGTCATTTCTTCATGCGCAGTGATAAACTCGGCACTCTAAAGCACCCGAGAGCGTTTTTTTTCATGCCAACCTAACCAGAGTGACGGGAGCGGCACAATTCAGAAAAAGTGCTCAGCTCGCCGAGAAAATGCGATTTAAGCAATAAAATTAAAAATGCTTATAAAACATAAACCAAACGTTGGAGGTGGTCATTTCTTCATGCGCAGTGATAAACTCGGCACTCTAAAGCACCCGAGAGCGTTTTATTTGATGCCAACCTAACCAGAGTGACGGGAGCGGCACAATTCAGAAAAAGTGCTCAGCTCGCCGAGAAAATGCGATTTAAGCAATAAAATTAAAAATGCTTATAAAACATAAACCAAACGTTGGAGGTGGTCATTTCTTCATGCGCAGTGATAAACTCGGCACTCTAAAGCACCCGAGAGCGTTTTTTTCGATGCCAACCTAACCAGAGTGACGGGAGCGGCACAATTCAGAAAAAGCGCTCAGCTCGCCGAGAAAATGCGATTTAAGCAATAAAATTAAAAATGCTTATAAAACATAAACCAAACGTTGGAGGTGGTCATTTCTTCATGCACAGTGATAAACTCGGCACTCTAAAGCACCCGAGAGCGTTTTTTTCGATGCCAACCTAACCAGAGTGACGGGAGCGGCACAATTCAGAAAAAGTGCTCAGCTCGCCGAGAAAATGCGATTTAAGCAATAAAATTAAAAATGCTTATAAAACATAAACCAAACGTTGTAAATGGTCATTTCTTATTACGCAGTAATAAACTCGGCACTCTAAAGCACCCGAGAGCGTTTTTTCGATGCCAACCTAACCAGAGTGACGGGAGCGGCACAATACAGAAAAAGCGCTCAGCTCGCCGAGAAAATGCGATTTAAGCAATAAAATTAAAAATGCTTATAAAACATAAACCAAACGTTGGAGGTGGTCTTTTCTTCATGCGCAGTGATAAACTCGGCACTCTAAAGCACCCGAGAGCGTTTTTTTCCATGCCAACCTAAACAGAGTGACGGGAGCGGCACAATTCAGAAAAAGTGCTCAGCTCGCCGAGAAAATGCGATTTAAGCAATAAAATTAAAAATGCTTATAAAACATAAACCAAACGTTGTAGATGGTCATTTCTTATTACGCAGTAATAAACTCGGCACTCTAAAGCACCCGAGAGCGTTTTTTTCCATGCCAACCTAACCAGAGTGACGGGAGCGGCACAATTCAGAAAAAGTGCTCAGCTCGCCGAGAAAATGCGATTTAAGCAATAAAATTAAAAATGCTTATAAAACATAAACCAAACGTTGGAGGTGGTCATTTCTTCATGCACAGTGATAAACTCGGCACTCTAAAGCACCCGAGAGCGTTTTTTTCGATGCCAACCTAACCAGAGTGACGGGAGCGGCACAATTCAGAAAAAGTGCTCAGCTCGCCGAGAAAATGCGATTTAAGCAATAAAATTAAAAATGCTTATAAAACCTAAACCAAACGTTGGAGGTGGTCATTTCTTCATGCGCAGTGATAAACTCGGCACTCTAAAGCACCCGAGAGCGTTTTTTTGGATGCCAACCTAACCAGAGTGACGGGAGCGGCACAATTCAGAAAAAGTGCTCAGCTCGCCGAGAAAATGCGATTTAAGCAATAAAATTAAAAATGCTTATAAAACATAAACCAAACGTTGGAGGTGGTCATTTCTTCATGCGGAGTGATAAACTCGGCACTCTAAAGCACCCGAGAGCGTTTTATTGGATGCCAACCTAACCAGAGTGACGGGAGCGGCACAATTCAGAAAAAGTGCTCAGCTCGCCGAGAAAATGCGATTTAAGCAATAAAATTAAAAATGCTTATAAAACATAAACCAAACGTTGGAGGTGGTCATTTCTTCATGCGCAGTGATAAACTCGGCACTCTAAAGCACCCGAGAGCGTTTTTTTCGATGCCAACCTAACCAGAGTGACGGGAGCGGCACAATTCAGAAAAAGTGCTCAGCTCGCCGAGAAAATGCGATTTAAGCAATAAAATTAAAAATGCTTATAAAACATAAACCAAACGTTGGAGTTGGTCATTTCTTCATGCGCAGTGATAAACTCGGCACTCTAAAGCACCCGAGAGCGTTTTTTTCGATGCCAACCTAACCAGAGTGACGGGAGCGGCACAATTCAGAAAAAGTGCTCAGCTCGCCGAGAAAATGCGATTTAAGCAATAAAATTAAAAATGCTTATAAAACATAAACCAAACGTTGGAGGTGGTCATTTCTTCATGCGCAGTGATAAACTCGGCACTCTAAAGCACCCGAGAGCGTTTTATTCGATGCCAACCTAACCAGAGTGACGGGAGCGGCACAATTCAGAAAAAGCGCTCAGCTCGCCGAGAAAATGCGATTTAAGCAATAAAATTAAAAATGCTTATAAAACATAAACCAAACGTTGGAGGTGGTCATTTCTTCATGCACAGTGATAAACTCGGCACTCTAAAGCACCCGAGAGCGTTTTTTTCGATGCCAACCTAACCAGAGTGACGGGAGCGGCACAATTCAGAAAAAGTGCTCAGCTCGCCGAGAAAATGCGATTTAAGCAATAAAATTAAAAATGCTTATAAAACATAAACCAAACGTTGGAGGTGGTCATTTCTTCATGCACAGTGATAAACTCGGCACTCTAAAGCACCCGAGAGCGTTTTTTTCCATGCCAACCTAACCAGAGTGACGGGAGCGGCACAATTCAGAAAAAGTGCTCAGCTCGCCGAGAAAATGCGATTTAAGCAATAAAATTAAAAATGCTTATAAAACATAAACCAAACGTTGGAGGTGGTCATTTCTTCATGCGCAGTGATAAACTCGGCACTCTAAAGCACCCGAGAGCGTTTTTTTCGATGCCAACCTAACCAGAGTGACGGGAGCGGCACAATTCAGAAAAAGCGCTCAGCTCGCCGAGAAAATGCGATTTAAGCAATAAAATTAAAAATGCTTATAAAACATAAACCAAACGTTGGAGGTGGTCATTTCTTCATGCGCAGTGATAAACTCGGCACTCTAAAGCACCCGAGAGCGTTTTTTTCGATGCCAACCTAACCAGAGTGACGGGAGCGGCACAATTCAGAAAAAGTGCTCAGCTCGCCGAGAAAATGCGATTTAAGCAATAAAATTAAAAATGCTTATAAAACATAAACCAAACGTTGGAGGTGGTCATTTCTTCATGCGCAGTGATAAACTCGGCACTCTAAAGCACCCGAGAGCGTTTTTTTCGATGCCAACCTAACCAGAGTGACGGGAGCGGCACAATTCAGAAAAAGTGCTCAGCTCGCCGAGAAAATGCGATTTAAGCAATAAAATTAAAAATGCTTATAAAACATAAACCAAACGTTGTAAATGGTCATTTCTTATTACGCAGTAATAAACTCGGCACTCTAAAGCACCCGAGAGCGTTTTTTTCGATGCCAACCTAACCAGAGTGACGGGAGCGGCACAATTCAGAAAAAGCGCTCAGCTCGCCGAGAAAATGCGATTTAAGCAATAAAATTAAAAATGCTTATAAAACATAAACCAAACGTTGGAGGTGGTCTTTTCTTCATGTGCAGTGATAAACTCGGCACTCTAAAGCACCCGAGAGCGTTTTTTTCCATGCCAACCTAAACAGAGTGACGGGAGCGGCACAATTCAGAAAAAGTGCTCAGCTCGCCGAGAAAATGCGATTTAAGCAATAAAATTAAAAATGCTTATAAAACATAAACCAAACGTTGTAGATGGTCATTTCTTATTACGCAGTAATAAACTCGGCACTCTAAAGCACCCGAGAGCGTTTTTTTCCATGCCAACCTAACCAGAGTGACGGGAGCGGCACAATTCAGAAAAAGTGCTCAGCTCGCCGAGAAAATGCGATTTAAGCAATAAAATTAAAAATGCTTATAAAACATAAACCAAACGTTGGAGGTGGTCATTTCTTCATGCGCAGTGATAAACTCGGCACTCTAAAGCACCCGAGAGCGTTTTTTTCGATGCCAACCTAACCAGAGTGACGGGAGCGGCACAATTCAGAAAAAGTGCTCAGCTCGCCGAGAAAATGCGATTTAAGCAATAAAATTAAAAATGCTTATAAAACATAAACCAAACGTTGTAGATGGTCATTTCTTATTACGCAGTAATAAACTCGGCACTCTAAAGCACCCGAGAGCGTTTTTTTCCATGCCAACCTAACCAGAGTGACGGGAGCGGCACAATTCAGAAAAAGTGCTCAGCTCGCCGAGAAAATGCGATTTAAGCAATAAAATTAAAAATGCTTATAAAACATAAACCAAACGTTGGAGGTGGTCATTTCTTCATGCGCAGTGATAAACTCGGCACTCTAAAGCACCCGAGAGCGTTTTATTCGATGCCAACCTAACCAGAGTGACGGGAGCGGCACAATTCAGAAAAAGCGCTCAGCTCGCCGAGAAAATGCGATTTAAGCAATAAAATTAAAAATGCTTATAAAACATAAACCAAACGTTGGAGGTGGTCATTTCTTCATGCGCAGTGATAAACTCGGCACTCTAAAGCACCCGAGAGCGTTTTTTTCCATGCCAACCTAACCAGAGTGACGGGAGCGGCACAATTCAGAAAAAGTGCTCAGCTCGCCGAGAAAATGCGATTTAAGCAATAAAATTAAAAATGCTTATAAAACATAAACCAAACGTTGGAGGTGGTCATTTCTTCATGCGCAGTGATAAACTCGGCACTCTAAAGCACCCGAGAGCGTTTTTTTCGATGCCAACCTAACCAGAGTGACGGGAGCGGCACAATTCAGAAAAAGTGCTCAGCTCGCCGAGTAAATGCGATTTAAGCAATAAAATTAAAAATGCTTATAAAACATAAACCAAACGTTGGAGGTGGTCATTTCTTCATGCGCAGTGATAAACTCGGCACTCTAAAGCACCCGAGAGCGTTTTTTTCGATGCCAACCTAACCAGAGTGACGGGAGCGGCACAATTCAGAAAAAGCGCTCAGCTCGCCGAGAAAATGCGATTTAAGCAATAAAATTAAAAATGCTTATAAAACATAAACCAAACGTTGGAGGTGGTCATTTCTTCATGCGCAGTGATAAACTCGGCACTCTAAAGCACCCGAGAGCGTTTTTTTCCATGCCAACCTAACCAGAGTGACGGGAGCGGCACAATTCAGAAAAAGCGCTCAGCTCGCCGAGAAAATGCGATTTAAGCAATAAAATTAAAAATGCTTATAAAACATAAACCAAACGTTGGAGGTGGTCATTTCTTCATGCACAGTGATAAACTCGGCACTCTAAAGCACCCGAGAGCGTTTTTTTCGATGCCAACCTAACCAGAGTGACGGGAGCGGCACAATTCAGAAAAAGTGCTCAGCTCGCCGAGAAAATGCGATTTAAGCAACAAAATTAAAAATGCTTATAAAACATAAACCAAACGTTGGAGGTGGTCATTTCTTCATGCGCAGTGATAAACTCGGCACTCTAAAGCACCCGAGAGCGTTTTTTTCGATGCCAACCTAACCAGAGTGACGGGAGCGGCACAATTCAGAAAAAGTGCTCAGCTCGCCGAGAAAATGCGATTTAAGCAATAAAATTAAAAATGCTTATAAAACATAAACCAAACGTTGGAGGTGGTCATTTCTTCATGCGCAGTGATAAACTCGGGACTCTAAAGCACCCGAGAGCGTTTTATTCGATGCCAACCTAACCAGAGTGACGGGAGCGGCACAATTCAGAAAAAGTGCTCAGCTCGCCGAGAAAATGCGATTTAAGCAATAAAATTAAAAATGCTTATAAAACATAAACCAAACGTTGGAGGTGGTCATTTCTTCATGCGCAGTGATAAACTCGGCACTCTAAAGCACCCGAGAGCGTTTTTTTCGATGCCAACCTAACCAGAGTGACGGGAGCGGCACAATTCAGAAAAAGCGCTCAGCTCGCCGAGAAAATGCGATTTAAGCAATAAAATTAAAAATGCTTATAAAACATAAACCAAACGTTGGAGGTGGTCATTTCTTCATGCGCAGTGATAAACTCGGCACTCTAAAGCACCCGAGAGCGTTTTTTTCGATGCCAACCTAACCAGAGTGACGGGAGCGGCACAATTCAGAAAAAGCGCTCAGCTCGCCGAGAAAATGCGATTTAAGCAATAAAATTAAAAATGCTTATAAAACATAAACCAAACGTTGGAGGTGGTCATTTCTTCATGCGCAGTGATAAACTCGGCACTCTAAAGCACCCGAGAGCGTTTTTTTCGATGCCAACCTAACCAGAGTGACGGGAGCGGCACAATTCAGAAAAAGCGCTCAGCTCGCCGAGAAAATGCGATTTAAGCAATAAAATTAAAAATGCTTATAAAACATAAACCAAACGTTGGAGGTGGTCATTTCTTCATGCGCAGTGATAAACTCGGCACTCTAAAGCACCCGAGAGCGTTTTTTTCGATGCCAACCTAACCAGAGTGACGGGAGCGGCACAATTCAGAAAAAGTGCTCAGCTCGCCGAGAAAATGCGATTTAAGCAATAAAATTAAAAATGCTTATAAAACATAAACCAAACGTTGGAGGTGGTCATTTCTTCATGCGCAGTGATAAACTCGGCACTCTAAAGCACCCGAGAGCGTTTTTTTCGATGCCAACCTAACCAGAGTGACGGGAGCGGCACAATTCAGAAAAAGTGCTCAGCTCGCCGAGAAAATGCAATTTAAGCAATAAAATTTAAAATGCTTATAAAACATAAACCAAACGTTGTAGATGGTCATTTCTTATTACGCAGTAATAAACTCGGCACTCTAAAGCACCCGAGAGCGTTTTTTTCCATGCCAACCTAACCAGAGTGACGGGAGCGGCACAATTCAGAAAAAGTGCTCAGCTCGCCGAGAAAATGCGATTTAAGCAATAAAATTAAAAATGCTTATAAAACATAAACCAAACGTTGGAGGTGGTCATTTCTTCATGCGCAGTGATAAACTCGGCACTCTAAAGCACCCGAGAGCGTTTTTTTCCATGCCAACCTAACCAGAGTGACGGGAGCGGCACAATTCAGAAAAAGTGCTCAGCTCGCCGAGAAAATGCGATTTAAGCAATAAAATTAAAAATGCTTATAAAACATAAACCAAACGTTGGAGGTGGTCATTTCTTCATGCGCAGTGATAAACTCGGCACTCTAAAGCACCCGAGAGCGTTTTATTCGATGCCAACCTAACCAGAGTGACGGGAGCGGCACAATTCAGAAAAAGTGCTCAGCTCGCCGAGAAAATGCGATTTAAGCAATAAAATTAAAAATGCTTATAAAACATAAACCAAACGTTGGAGGTGGTCATTTCTTCATGCGCAGTGATAAACTCGGCACTCTAAAGCACCCGAGAGCGTTTTTTTCGATGCCAACCTAACCAGAGTGACGGGAGCGGCACAATTCAGAAAAAGTGCTCAGCTCGCCGAGAAAATGCGATTTAAGCAATAAAATTAAAAATGCTTATAAAACATAAACCAAACGTTGGAGTTGGTCATTTCTTCATGCGCAGTGATAAACTCGGCACTCTAAAGCACCCGAGAGCGTTTTTTTCGATGCCAACCTAACCAGAGTGACGGGAGCGGCACAATTCAGAAAAAGTGCTCAGCTCGCCGAGAAAATGCGATTTAAGCAATAAAATTAAAAATGCTTATAAAACATAAACCAAACGTTGGAGGTGGTCATTTCTTCATGCGCAGTGATAAACTCGGCACTCTAAAGCACCCAAGAGCGTTTTTTTCGATGCCAACCTAACCAGAGTGACGGGAGCGGCACAATTCAGAAAAAGCGCTCAGCTCGCCGAGAAAATGCGATTTAAGCAATAAAATTAAAAATGCTTATAAAACATAAACCAAACGTTGGAGGTGGTCATTTCTTCATGCACAGTGATAAACTCGGCACTCTAAAGCACCCGAGAGCGTTTTTTTCGATGCCAACCTAACCAGAGTGACGGGAGCGGCACAATTCAGAAAAAGTGCTCAGCTCGCCGAGAAAATGCGATTTAAGCAATAAAATTAAAAATGCTTATAAAACATAAACCAAACGTTGTAGATGGTCATTTCTTATTACGCAGTAATAAACTCGGCACTCTAAAGCACCCGAGAGCGTTTTTTTCGATGCCAACCTAACCAGAGTGACGGGAGCGGCACAATTCAGAAAAAGCGCTCAGCTCGCCGAGAAAATGCGATTTAAGCAATAAAATTAAAAATGCTTATAAAACATAAACCAAACGTTGGAGGTGGTCATTTCTTCATGCACAGTGATAAACTCGGCACTCTAAAGCACCCGAGAGCGTTTTTTTCGATGCCAACCTAACCAGAGTGACGGGAGCGGCACAATTCAGAAAAAGTGCTCAGCTCGCCGAGAAAATGCGATTTAAGCATTAAAATTAAAAATGCTTATAAAACATAAACCAAACGTTGTAAATGGTCATTTCTTATTACGCAGTAATAAACTCGGCACTCTAAAGCACCCGAGAGCGTTTTTTTCGATGCCAACCTAACCAGAGTGACGGGAGCGGCACAATTCAGAAAAAGCGCTCAGCTCACCGAGAAAATGCGATTTAAGCAATAAAATTAAAAATGCTTATAAAACATAAACCAAACGTTGGAGGTGGTCTTTTCTTCATGTGCAGTGATAAACTCGGCACTCTAAAGCACCCGAGAGCGTTTTTTTCCATGCCAACCTAAACAGAGTGACGGGAGCGGCACAATTCAGAAAAAGTGCTCAGCTCGCCGAGAAAATGCGATTTAAGCAATAAAATTAAAAATGCTTATAAAACATAAACCAAACGTTGTAGATGGTCATTTCTTATTACGCAGTAATAAACTCGGCACTCTAAAGCACCCGAGAGCGTTTTTTTCCATGCCAACCTAACCAGAGTGACGGGAGCGGCACAATTCAGAAAAAGTGCTCAGCTCGCCGAGAAAATGCGATTTAAGCAATAAAATTAAAAATGCTTATAAAACATAAACCAAACGTTGGAGGTGGTCATTTCTTCATGCGCAGTGATAAACTCGGCACTCTAAAGCACCCGAGAGCGTTTTTTTCGATGCCAACCTAACCAGAGTGACGGGAGCGGCACAATTCAGAAAAAGTGCTCAGCTCGCCGAGAAAATGCGATTTAAGCAATAAAATTAAAAATGCTTATAAAACATAAACCAAACGTTGGAGGTGGTCATTTCTTCATGCGCAGTGATAAACTCGGCACTCTAAAGCACCCGAGAGCGTTTTTTTCGATGCCAACCTAACCAGAGTGACGGGAGCGGCACAATTCAGAAAAAGTGCTCAGCTCGCCGAGAAAATGCGATTTAAGCAATAAAATTAAAAATGCTTATAAAACATAAACCAAACGTTGGAGGTGGTCATTTCTTCATGCGCAGTGATAAACTCGGCACTCTAAAGCACCCGAGAGCGTTTTTTTCGATGCCAACCTAACCAGAGTGACGGGAGCGGCACAATTCAGAAAAAGTGCTCAGCTCGCCGAGAAAATGCGATTTAAGCAATAAAATTAAAAATGCTTATAAAACATAAACCAAACGTTGTAAATGGTCATTTCTTATTACGCAGTAATAAACTCGGCACTCTAAAGCACCCGAGAGCGTTTTTTTCGATGCCAACCTAACCAGAGTGACGGGAGCGGCACAATTCAGAAAAAGCGCTCAGCTCGCCGAGAAAATGCGATTTAAGCAATAAAATTAAAAATGCTTATAAAACATAAACCAAACGTTGGAGGTGGTCTTTTCTTCATGTGCAGTGATAAACTCGGCACTCTAAAGCACCCGAGAGCGTTTTTTTCCATGCCAACCTAAACAGAGTGACGGGAGCGGCACAATTCAGAAAAAGTGCTCAGCTCGCCGAGAAAATGCGATTTAAGCAATAAAATTAAAAATGCTTATAAAACATAAACCAAACGTTGTAGATGGTCATTTCTTATTACGCAGTAATAAACTCGGCACTCTAAAGCACCCGAGAGCGTTTTTTTCCATGCCAACCTAACCAGAGTGACGGGAGCGGCACAATTCAGAAAAAGTGCTCAGCTCGCCGAGAAAATGCGATTTAAGCAATAAAATTAAAAATGCTTATAAAACATAAACCAAACGTTGGAGGTGGTCATTTCTTCATGCGCAGTGATAAACTCGGCACTCTAAAGCACCCGAGAGCGTTTTTTTCGATGCCAACCTAACCAGAGTGACGGGAGCGGCACAATTCAGAAAAAGTGCTCAGCTCGCCGAGAAAATGCGATTTAAGCAATAAAATTAAAAATGCTTATAAAACATAAACCAAACGTTGTAGATGGTCATTTCTTATTACGCAGTAATAAACTCGGCACTCTAAAGCACCCGAGAGCGTTTTTTTCCATGCCAACCTAACCAGAGTGACGGGAGCGGCACAATTCAGAAAAAGTGCTCAGCTCGCCGAGAAAATGCGATTTAAGCAATAAAATTAAAAATGCTTATAAAACATAAACCAAACGTTGGAGGTGGTCATTTCTTCATGCGCAGTGATAAACTCGGCACTCTAAAGCACCCGAGAGCGTTTTTTTCCATGCCAACCTAACCAGAGTGACGGGAGCGGCACAATTCAGAAAAAGTGCTCAGCTCGCCGAGAAAATGCGATTTAAGCAATAAAATTAAAAATGCTTATAAAACATAAACCAAACGTTGGAGGTGGTCATTTCTTCATGCGCAGTGATAAACTCGGCACTCTAAAGCACCCGAGAGCGTTTTTTTCCATGCCAACCTAACCAGAGTGACGGGAGCGGCACAATTCAGAAAAAGTGCTCAGCTCGCCGAGAAAATGCGATTTAAGCAATAAAATTAAAAATGCTTATAAAACATAAACCAAACGTTGTAGATGGTCATTTCTTATTACGCAGTAATAAACTCGGCACTCTAAAGCACCCGAGAGCGTTTTTTTCCATGCCAACCTAACCAGAGTGACGGGAGCGGCACAATTCAGAAAAAGTGCTCAGCTCGCCGAGAAAATGCGATTTAAGCAATAAAATTAAAAATGCTTATAAAACATAAACCAAACGTTGGAGGTGGTCATTTCTTCATGCGCAGTGATAAACTCGGCACTCTAAAGCACCCGAGAGCGTTTTTTCGATGCCAACCTAACCAGAGTGACGGGAGCGGCACAATTCAGAAAAAGTGCTCAGCTCGCCGAGTAAATGCGATTTAAGCAATAAAATTAAAAATGCTTATAAAACATAAACCAAACGTTGGAGGTGGTCATTTCTTCATGCGCAGTGATAAACTCGGCACTCTAAAGCACCCGAGAGCGTTTTTTTCGATGCCAACCTAACCAGAGTGACGGGAGCGGCACAATTCAGAAAAAGCGCTCAGCTCGCCGAGAAAATGCGATTTAAGCAATAAAATTAAAAATGCTTATAAAACATAAACCAAACGTTGGAGGTGGTCATTTCTTCATGCGCAGTGATAAACTCGGCACTCTAAAGCACCCGAGAGCGTTTTTTTCCATGCCAACCTAACCAGAGTGACGGGAGCGGCACAATTCAGAAAAAGCGCTCAGCTCGCCGAGAAAATGCGATTTAAGCAATAAAATTAAAAATGCTTATAAAACATAAACCAAACGTTGGAGGTGGTCATTTCTTCATGCACAGTGATAAACTCGGCACTCTAAAGCACCCGAGAGCGTTTTTTTCGATGCCAACCTAACCAGAGTGACGGGAGCGGCACAATTCAGAAAAAGTGCTCAGCTCGCCGAGAAAATGCGATTTAAGCAATAAAATTAAAAATGCTTATAAAACATAAACCAAACGTTGGAGGTGGTCATTTCTTCATGCGCAGTGATAAACTCGGCACTCTAAAGCACCCGAGAGCGTTTTTTTCGATGCCAACCTAACCAGAGTGACGGGAGCGGCACAATTCAGAAAAAGTGCTCAGCTCGCCGAGAAAATGCGATTTAAGCAATAAAATTAAAAATGCTTATAAAACATAAACCAAACGTTGGAGGTGGTCATTTCTTCATGCGCAGTGATAAACTCGGGACTCTAAAGCACCCGAGAGCGTTTTATTCGATGCCAACCTAACCAGAGTGACGGGAGCGGCACAATTCAGAAAAAGTGCTCAGCTCGCCGAGAAAATGCGATTTAAGCAATAAAATTAAAAATGCTTATAAAACATAAACCAAACGTTGGAGGTGGTCATTTCTTCATGCGCAGTGATAAACTCGGCACTCTAAAGCACCCGAGAGCGTTTTTTTCGATGCCAACCTAACCAGAGTGACGGGAGCGGCACAATTCAGAAAAAGTGCTCAGCTCGCCGAGAAAATGCGATTTAAGCAATAAAATTAAAAATGCTTATAAAACATAAACCAAACGTTGGAGGTGGTCATTTCTTCATGCGCAGTGATAAACTCGGCACTCTAAAGCACCCGAGAGCGTTTTTTTCGATGCCAACCTAACCAGAGTGACGGGAGCGGCACAATTCAGAAAAAGTGCTCAGCTCGCCGAGAAAATGCGATTTAAGCAATAAAATTAAAAATGCTTATAAAACATAAACCAAACGTTGTAAATGGTCATTTCTTATTACGCAGCAATAAACTCGGCACTCTAAAGCACCCGAGAGCGTTTTTTTCGATGCCAACCTAACCAGAGTGACGGGAGCGGCACAATTCAGAAAAAGCGCTCAGCTCGCCGAGAAAATGCGATTTAAGCAATAAAATTAAAAATGCTTATAAAACATAAACCAAACGTTGGAGGTGGTCTTTTCTTCATGTGCAGTGATAAACTCGGCACTCTAAAGCACCCGAGAGCGTTTTTTTCCATGCCAACCTAAACAGAGTGACGGGAGCGGCACAATTCAGAAAAAGTGCTCAGCTCGCCGAGAAAATGCGATTTAAGCAATAAAATTAAAAATGCTTATAAAACATAAACCAAACGTTGTAGATGGTCATTTCTTATTACGCAGTAATAAACTCGGCACTCTAAAGCACCCGAGAGCGTTTTTTTCCATGCCAACCTAACCAGAGTGACGGGAGCGGCACAATTCAGAAAAAGTGCTCAGCTCGCCGAGAAAATGCGATTTAAGCAATAAAATTAAAAATGCTTATAAAACATAAACCAAACGTTGGAGGTGGTCATTTCTTCATGCGCAGTGATAAACTCGGCACTCTAAAGCACCCGAGAGCGTTTTTTTCGATGCCAACCTAACCAGAGTGACGGGAGCGGCACAATTCAGAAAAAGTGCTCAGCTCGCCGAGAAAATGCGATTTAAGCAATAAAATTAAAAATGCTTATAAAACATAAACCAAACGTTGTAGATGGTCATTTCTTATTACGCAGTAATAAACTCGGCACTCTAAAGCACCCGAGAGCGTTTTTTTCCATGCCAACCTAACCAGAGTGACGGGAGCGGCACAATTCAGAAAAAGTGCTCAGCTCGCCGAGAAAATGCGATTTAAGCAATAAAATTAAAAATGCTTATAAAACATAAACCAAACGTTGGAGGTGGTCATTTCTTCATGCGCAGTGATAAACTCGGCACTCTAAAGCACCCGAGAGCGTTTTTTTCCATGCCAACCTAACCAGAGTGACGGGAGCGGCACAATTCAGAAAAAGTGCTCAGCTCGCCGAGAAAATGCGATTTAAGCAATAAAATTAAAAATGCTTATAAAACATAAACCAAACGTTGGAGGTGGTCATTTCTTCATGCGCAGTGATAAACTCGGCACTCTAAAGCACCCGAGAGCGTTTTTTTCCATGCCAACCTAACCAGAGTGACGGGAGCGGCACAATTCAGAAAAAGTGCTCAGCTCGCCGAGAAAATGCGATTTAAGCAATAAAATTAAAAATGCTTATAAAACATAAACCAAACGTTGTAGATGGTCATTTCTTATTACGCAGTAATAAACTCGGCACTCTAAAGCACCCGAGAGCGTTTTTTTCCATGCCAACCTAACCAGAGTGACGGGAGCGGCACAATTCAGAAAAAGTGCTCAGCTCGCCGAGAAAATGCGATTTAAGCAATAAAATTAAAAATGCTTATAAAACATAAACCAAACGTTGGAGGTGGTCATTTCTTCATGCGCAGTGATAAACTCGGCACTCTAAAGCACCCGAGAGCGTTTTTTCGATGCCAACCTAACCAGAGTGACGGGAGCGGCACAATTCAGAAAAAGTGCTCAGCTCGCCGAGTAAATGCGATTTAAGCAATAAAATTAAAAATGCTTATAAAACATAAACCAAACGTTGGAGGTGGTCATTTCTTCATGCGCAGTGATAAACTCGGCACTCTAAAGCACCCGAGAGCGTTTTTTTCGATGCCAACCTAACCAGAGTGACGGGAGCGGCACAATTCAGAAAAAGCGCTCAGCTCGCCGAGAAAATGCGATTTAAGCAATAAAATTAAAAATGCTTATAAAACATAAACCAAACGTTGGAGGTGGTCATTTCTTCATGCGCAGTGATAAACTCGGCACTCTAAAGCACCCGAGAGCGTTTTTTTCCATGCCAACCTAACCAGAGTGACGGGAGCGGCACAATTCAGAAAAAGCGCTCAGCTCGCCGAGAAAATGCGATTTAAGCAATAAAATTAAAAATGCTTATAAAACATAAACCAAACGTTGGAGGTGGTCATTTCTTCATGCACAGTGATAAACTCGGCACTCTAAAGCACCCGAGAGCGTTTTTTTCGATGCCAACCTAACCAGAGTGACGGGAGCGGCACAATTCAGAAAAAGTGCTCAGCTCGCCGAGAAAATGCGATTTAAGCAATAAAATTAAAAATGCTTATAAAACATAAACCAAACGTTGGAGGTGGTAATTTCTTCATGCGCAGTGATAAACTCGGCACTCTAAAGCACCCGAGAGCGTTTTTTTCGATGCCAACCTAACCAGAGTGACGGGAGCGGCACAATTCAGAAAAAGTGCTCAGCTCGCCGAGAAAATGCGATTTAAGCAATAAAATTAAAAATGCTTATAAAACATAAACCAAACGTTGGAGGTGGTCATTTCTTCATGCGCAGTGATAAACTCGGGACTCTAAAGCACCCGAGAGCGTTTTATTCGATGCCAACCTAACCAGAGTGACGGGAGCGGCACAATTCAGAAAAAGTGCTCAGCTCGCCGAGAAAATGCGATTTAAGCAATAAAATTAAAAATGCTTATAAAACATAAACCAAACGTTGGAGGTGGTCATTTCTTCATGCGCAGTGATAAACTCGGCACTCTAAAGCACCCGAGAGCGTTTTTTTCCATGCCAACCTAACCAGAGTGACGGGAGCGGCACAATTCAGAAAAAGTGCTCAGCTCGCCGAGAAAATGCGATTTAAGCAATAAAATTAAAAATGCTTATAAAACATAAACCAAACGTTGGAGGTGGTCATTTCTTCATGCGCAGTGATAAACTCGGCACTCTAAAGCACCCGAGAGCGTTTTTTTCCATGCCAACCTAACCAGAGTGACGGGAGCGGCACAATTCAGAAAAAGTGCTCAGCTCGCCGAGAAAATGCGATTTAAGCAATAAAATTAAAAATGCTTATAAAACATAAACCAAACGTTGGAGGTGGTCATTTCTTCATGCGCAGTGATAAACTCGGCACTCTAAAGCACCCGAGAGCGTTTTATTTGATGCCAACCTAACCAGAGTGACGGGAGCGGCACAATTCAGAAAAAGTGCTCAGCTCGCCGAGAAAATGCGATTTAAGCAATAAAATTAAAAATGCTTATAAAACATAAACCAAACGTTGGAGGTGGTCATTTCTTCATGCGCAGTGATAAACTCGGCACTCTAAAGCACCCGAGAGCGTTTTTTTCGATGCCAACCTAACCAGAGTGACGGGAGCGGCACAATTCAGAAAAAGCGCTCAGCTCGCCGAGAAAATGCGATTTAAGCAATAAAATTAAAAATGCTTATAAAACATAAACCAAACGTTGGAGGTGGTCATTTCTTCATGCACAGTGATAAACTCGGCACTCTAAAGCACCCGAGAGCGTTTTTTTCGATGCCAACCTAACCAGAGTGACGGGAGCGGCACAATTCAGAAAAAGTGCTCAGCTCGCCGAGAAAATGCGATTTAAGCAATAAAATTAAAAATGCTTATAAAACATAAACCAAACGTTGTAAATGGTCATTTCTTATTACGCAGTAATAAACTCGGCACTCTAAAGCACCCGAGAGCGTTTTTTCGATGCCAACCTAACCAGAGTGACGGGAGCGGCACAATACAGAAAAAGCGCTCAGCTCGCCGAGAAAATGCGATTTAAGCAATAAAATTAAAAATGCTTATAAAACATAAACCAAACGTTGGAGGTGGTCTTTTCTTCATGCGCAGTGATAAACTCGGCACTCTAAAGCACCCGAGAGCGTTTTTTTCCATGCCAACCTAAACAGAGTGACGGGAGCGGCACAATTCAGAAAAAGTGCTCAGCTCGCCGAGAAAATGCGATTTAAGCAATAAAATTAAAAATGCTTATAAAATATAAACCAAACGTTGTAGATGGTCATTTCTTATTACGCAGTAATAAACTCGGCACTCTAAAGCACCCGAGAGCGTTTTTTTCCATGCCAACCTAACCAGAGTGACGGGAGCGGCACAATTCAGAAAAAGTGCTCAGCTCGCCGAGAAAATGCGATTTAAGCAATAAAATTAAAAATGCTTATAAAACATAAACCAAACGTTGGAGGTGGTCATTTCTTCATGCGCAGTGATAAACTCGGCACTCTAAAGCACCCGAGAGCGTTTTTTTCGATGCCAACCTAACCAGAGTGACGGGAGCGGCACAATTCAGAAAAAGTGCTCAGCTCGCCGAGAAAATGCGATTTAAGCAATAAAATTAAAAATGCTTATAAAACATAAACCAAACGTTGGAGGTGGTCATTTCTTCATGCACAGTGATAAACTCGGCACTCTAAAGCACCCGAGAGCGTTTTTTTCCATGCCAACCTAACCAGAGTGACGGGAGCGGCACAATTCAGAAAAAGTGCTCAGCTCGCCGAGAAAATGCGATTTAAGCAATAAAATTAAAAATGCTTATAAAACATAAACCAAACGTTGGAGGTGGTCATTTCTTCATGCGCAGTGATAAACTCGGCACTCTAAAGCACCCGAGAGCGTTTTTTTCCATGCCAACCTAACCAGAGTGACGGGAGCGGCACAATTCAGAAAAAGTGCTCAGCTCGCCGAGAAAATGCGATTTAAGCAATAAAATTAAAAATGCTTATAAAACATAAACCAAACGTTGGAGGTGGTCATTTCTTCATGCACAGTGATAAACTCGGCACTCTAAAGCACCCGAGAGCGTTTTTTTCGATGCCAACCTAACCAGAGTGACGGGAGCGGCACAATTCAGAAAAAGCGCTCAGCTCGCCGAGAAAATGCGATTTAAGCAATAAAATTAAAAATGCTTATAAAACCTAAACCAAACGTTGGAGGTGGTCATTTCTTCATGCGCAGTGATAAACTCGGCACTCTAAAGCACCCGAGAGCGTTTTTTTGGATGCCAACCTAACCAGAGTGACGGGAGCGGCACAATTCAGAAAAAGTGCTCAGCTCGCCGAGAAAATGCGATTTAAGCAATAAAATTAAAAATGCTTATAAAACATAAACCAAACGTTGGAGGTGGTCATTTCTTCATGCGCAGTGATAAACTCGGCACTCTAAAGCACCCGAGAGCGTTTTATTCGATGCCAACCTAACCAGAGTGACGGGAGCGGCACAATTCAGAAAAAGTGCTCAGCTCGCCGAGAAAATGCGATTTAAGCAATAAAATTAAAAATGCTTATAAAACATAAACCAAACGTTGGAGGTGGTCATTTCTTCATGCGCAGTGATAAACTCGGCACTCTAAAGCACCCGAGAGCGTTTTTTTCGATGCCAACCTAACCAGAGTGACGGGAGCGGCACATTTCAGAAAAAGTGCTCAGCTCGCCGAGAAAATGCGATTTAAGCAATAAAATTAAAAATGCTTATAAAACATAAACCAAACGTTGGAGTTGGTCATTTCTTCATGCGCAGTGATAAACTCGGCACTCTAAAGCACCCGAGAGCGTTTTTTTCGATGCCAACCTAACCAGAGTGACGGGAGCGGCACAATTCAGAAAAAGTGCTCAGCTCGTCGAGAAAATGCGATTTAAGCAATAAAATTAAAAATGCTTATAAAACATAAACCAAACGTTGGAGGTGGTCATTTCTTCATGCGCAGTGATAAACTCGGCACTCTAAAGCACCCAAGAGCGTTTTTTTCGATGCCAACCTAACCAGAGTGACGGGAGCGGCACAATTCAGAAAAAGCGCTCAGCTCGCCGAGAAAATGCGATTTAAGCAATAAAATTAAAAATGCTTATAAAACATAAACCAAACGTTGGAGGTGGTCATTTCTTCATGCACAGTGATAAACTCGGCACTCTAAAGCACCCGAGAGCGTTTTTTTCGATGCCAACCTAACCAGAGTGACGGGAGCGGCACAATTCAGAAAAAGTGCTCAGCTCGCCGAGAAAATGCGATTTAAGCAATAAAATTAAAAATGCTTATAAAACATAAACCAAACGTTGTAGATGGTCATTTCTTATTACGCAGTAATAAACTCGGCACTCTAAAGCACCCGAGAGCGTTTTTTTCGATGCCAACCTAACCAGAGTGACGGGAGCGGCACAATTCAGAAAAAGCGCTCAGCTCGCCGAGAAAATGCGATTTAAGCAATAAAATTAAAAATGCTTATAAAACATAAACCAAACGTTGGAGGTGGTCATTTCTTCATGCACAGTGATAAACTCGGCACTCTAAAGCACCCGAGAGCGTTTTTTTCGATGCCAACCTAACCAGAGTGACGGGAGCGGCACAATTCAGAAAAAGTGCTCAGCTCGCCGAGAAAATGCGATTTAAGCAATAAAATTAAAAATGCTTATAAAACATAAACCAAACGTTGTAAATGGTCATTTCTTATTACGCAGTAATAAACTCGGCACTCTAAAGCACCCGAGAGCGTTTTTTTCGATGCCAACCTAACCAGAGTGACGGGAGCGGCACAATTCAGAAAAAGCGCTCAGCTCGCCGAGAAAATGCGATTTAAGCAATAAAATTAAAAATGCTTATAAAACATAAACCAAACGTTGGAGGTGGTCTTTTCTTCATGTGCAGTGATAAACTCGGCACTCTAAAGCACCCGAGAGCGTTTTTTTCCATGCCAACCTAAACAGAGTGACGGGAGCGGCACAATTCAGAAAAAGTGCTCAGCTCGCCGAGAAAATGCGATTTAAGCAATAAAATTAAAAATGCTTATAAAACATAAACCAAACGTTGTAGATGGTCATTTCTTATTACGCAGTAATAAACTCGGCACTCTAAAGCACCCGAGAGCGTTTTTTTCCATGCCAACCTAACCAGAGTGACGGGAGCGGCACAATTCAGAAAAAGTGCTCAGCTCGCCGAGAAAATGCGATTTAAGCAATAAAATTAAAAATGCTTATAAAACATAAACCAAACGTTGGAGGTGGTCATTTCTTCATGCGCAGTGATAAACTCGGCACTCTAAAGCACCCGAGAGCGTTTTTTTCGATGCCAACCTAACCAGAGTGACGGGAGCGGCACAATTCAGAAAAAGTGCTCAGCTCGCCGAGAAAATGCGATTTAAGCAATAAAATTAAAAATGCTTATAAAACATAAACCAAACGTTGGAGGTGGTCATTTCTTCATGCGCAGTGATAAACTCGGCACTCTAAAGCACCCGAGAGCGTTTTTTTCGATGCCAACCTAACCAGAGTGACGGGAGCGGCACAATTCAGAAAAAGTGCTCAGCTCGCCGAGAAAATGCGATTTAAGCAATAAAATTAAAAATGCTTATAAAACATAAACCAAACGTTGGAGGTGGTCATTTCTTCATGCGCAGTGATAAACTCGGCACTCTAAAGCACCCGAGAGCGTTTTTTTCGATGCCAACCTAACCAGAGTGACGGGAGCGGCACAATTCAGAAAAAGTGCTCAGCTCGCCGAGAAAATGCGATTTAAGCAATAAAATTAAAAATGCTTATAAAACATAAACCAAACGTTGTAAATGGTCATTTCTTATTACGCAGTAATAAACTCGGCACTCTAAAGCACCCGAGAGCGTTTTTTTCGATGCCAACCTAACCAGAGTGACGGGAGCGGCACAATTCAGAAAAAGCGCTCAGCTCGCCGAGAAAATGCGATTTAAGCAATAAAATTAAAAATGCTTATAAAACATAAACCAAACGTTGGAGGTGGTCTTTTCTTCATGTGCAGTGATAAACTCGGCACTCTAAAGCACCCGAGAGCGTTTTTTTCCATGCCAACCTAAACAGAGTGACGGGAGCGGCACAATTCAGAAAAAGTGCTCAGCTCGCCGAGAAAATGCGATTTAAGCAATAAAATTAAAAATGCTTATAAAACATAAACCAAACGTTGTAGATGGTCATTTCTTATTACGCAGTAATAAACTCGGCACTCTAAAGCACCCGAGAGCGTTTTTTTCCATGCCAACCTAACCAGAGTGACGGGAGCGGCACAATTCAGAAAAAGTGCTCAGCTCGCCGAGAAAATGCGATTTAAGCAATAAAATTAAAAATGCTTATAAAACATAAACCAAACGTTGGAGGTGGTCATTTCTTCATGCGCAGTGATAAACTCGGCACTCTAAAGCACCCGAGAGCGTTTTTTTCGATGCCAACCTAACCAGAGTGACGGGAGCGGCACAATTCAGAAAAAGTGCTCAGCTCGCCGAGAAAATGCGATTTAAGCAATAAAATTAAAAATGCTTATAAAACATAAACCAAACGTTGTAGATGGTCATTTCTTATTACGCAGTAATAAACTCGGCACTCTAAAGCACCCGAGAGCCTTTTTTTCCATGCCAACCTAACCAGAGAGACGGGAGCGGCACAATTCAGAAAAAGTGCTCAGCTCGCCGAGAAAATGCGATTTAAGCAATAAAATTAAAAATGCTTATAAAACATAAACCAAACGTTGGAGGTGGTCATTTCTTCATGCGCAGTGATAAACTCGGCACTCTAAAGCACCCGAGAGCGTTTTTTTCCATGCCAACCTAACCAGAGTGACGGGAGCGGCACAATTCAGAAAAAGTGCTCAGCTCGCCGAGAAAATGCGATTTAAGCAATAAAATTAAAAATGCTTATAAAACATAAACCAAACGTTGGAGGTGGTCATTTCTTCATGCGCAGTGATAAACTCGGCACTCTAAAGCACCCGAGAGCGTTTTTTTCCATGCCAACCTAACCAGAGTGACGGGAGCGGCACAATTCAGAAAAAGTGCTCAGCTCGCCGAGAAAATGCGATTTAAGCAATAAAATTAAAAATGCTTATAAAACATAAACCAAACGTTGTAGATGGTCATTTCTTATTACGCAGTAATAAACTCGGCACTCTAAAGCACCCGAGAGCGTTTTTTTCCATGCCAACCTAACCAGAGTGACGGGAGCGGCACAATTCAGAAAAAGTGCTCAGCTCGCCGAGAAAATGCGATTTAAGCAATAAAATTAAAAATGCTTATAAAACATAAACCAAACGTTGGAGGTGGTCATTTCTTCATGCGCAGTGATAAACTCGGCACTCTAAAGCACCCGAGAGCGTTTTATTCGATGCCAACCTAACCAGAGTGACGGGAGCGGCACAATTCAGAAAAAGCGCTCAGCTCGCCGAGAAAATGCGATTTAAGCAATAAAATTAAAAATGCTTATAAAACATAAACCAAACGTTGGAGGTGGTCATTTCTTCATGCGCAGTGATAAACTCGGCACTCTAAAGCACCCGAGAGCGTTTTTTTCGATGCCAACCTAACCAGAGTGACGGGAGCGGCACAATTCAGAAAAAGCGCTCAGCTCGCCGAGAAAATGCGATTTAAGCAATAAAATTAAAAATGCTTATAAAACATAAACCAAACGTTGGAGGTGGTCATTTCTTCATGCGCAGTGATAAACTCGGCACTCTAAAGCACCCGAGAGCGTTTTTTTCGATGCCAACCTAACCAGAGTGACGGGAGCGGCACAATTAAGAAAAAGTGCTCAGCTCGCCGAGAAAATGCGATTTAAGCAATAAAATTAAAAATGCTTATAAAACATAAACCAAACGTTGGAGGTGGTCATTTCTTCATGCGCAGTGATAAACTCGGCACTCTAAAGCACCCGAGAGCGTTTTTTTTCCATGCCAACCTAACCAGAGTGACGGGAGCGGCACAATTCAGAAAAAGCGCTCAGCTCGCCGAGAAAATGCGATTTAAGCAATAAAATTAAAAATGCTTATAAAACATAAACCAAACGTTGGAGGTGGTCATTTCTTCATGCACAGTGATAAACTCGGCACTCTAAAGCACCCGGGAGCGTTTTTTTCGATGCCAACCTAACCAGAGTGACGGGAGCGGCACAATTCAGAAAAAGTGCTCAGCTCGCCGAGAAAATGCGATTTAAGCAATAAAATTAAAAATGCTTATAAAACATAAACCAAACGTTGGAGGTGGTCATTTCTTCATGCGCAGTGATAAACTCGGCACTCTAAAGCACCCGAGAGCGTTTTTTTCGATGCCAACCTAACCAGAGTGACGGGAGCGGCACAATTCAGAAAAAGCGCTCAGCTCGCCGAGAAAATGCGATTTAAGCAATAAAATTAAAAATGCTTATAAAACATAAACCAAACGTTGGAGGTGGTCATTTCTTCATGCGCAGTGATAAACTCGGCACTCTAAAGCACCCGAGAGCGTTTTTTTCCATGCCAACCTAACCAGAGTGACGGGAGCGGCACAATTCAGAAAAAGCGCTCAGCTCGCCGAGAAAATGCGATTTAAGCAATAAAATTAAAAATGCTTATAAAACATAAACCAAACGTTGGAGGTGGTCATTTCTTCATGCACAGTGATAAACTCGGCACTCTAAAGCACCCGAGAGCGTTTTTTTCGATGCCAACCTAACCAGAGTGACGGGAGCGGCACAATTCAGAAAAAGTGCTCAGCTCGCCGAGAAAATGCGATTTAAGCAATAAAATTAAAAATGCTTATAAAACATAAACCAAACGTTGGAGGTGGTCATTTCTTCATGCGCAGTGATAAACTCGGCACTCTAAAGCACCCGAGAGCGTTTTTTTCGATGCCAACCTAACCAGAGTGACGGGAGCGGCACAATTCAGAAAAAGTGCTCAGCTCGCCGAGAAAATGCGATTTAAGCAATAAAATTAAAAATGCTTATAAAACATAAACCAAACGTTGGAGGTGGTCATTTCTTCATGCGCAGTGATAAACTCGGGACTCTAAAGCACCCGAGAGCGTTTTATTCGATGCCAACCTAACCAGAGTGACGGGAGCGGCACAATTCAGAAAAAGTGCTCAGCTCGCCGAGAAAATGCGATTTAAGCAATAAAATTAAAAATGCTTATAAAACATAAACCAAACGTTGGAGGTGGTCATTTCTTCATGCGCAGTGATAAACTCGGCACTCTAAAGCACCCGAGAGCGTTTTTTTCGATGCCAACCTAACCAGAGTGACGGGAGCGGCACAATTCAGAAAAAGCGCTCAGCTCGCCGAGAAAATGCGATTTAAGCAATAAAATTAAAAATGCTTATAAAACATAAACCAAACGTTGGAGGTGGTCATTTCTTCATGCGCAGTGATAAACTCGGCACTCTAAAGCACCCGAGAGCGTTTTTTTCGATGCCAACCTAACCAGAGTGACGGGAGCGGCACAATTCAGAAAAAGCGCTCAGCTCGCCGAGAAAATGCGATTTAAGCAATAAAATTAAAAATGCTTATAAAACATAAACCAAACGTTGGAGGTGGTCATTTCTTCATGCGCAGTGATAAACTCGGCACTCTAAAGCACCCGAGAGCGTTTTTTTCGATGCCAACCTAACCAGAGTGACGGGAGCGGCACAATTCAGAAAAAGTGCTCAGCTCGCCGAGAAAATGCGATTTAAGCAATAAAATTAAAAATGCTTATAAAACATAAACCAAACGTTGGAGGTGGTCATTTCTTCATGCGCAGTGATAAACTCGGCACTCTAAAGCACCCGAGAGCGTTTTTTTCGATGCCAACCTAACCAGAGTGACGGGAGCGGCACAATTCAGAAAAAGCGCTCAGCTCGCCGAGAAAATGCGATTTAAGCAATAAAATTAAAAATGCTTATAAAACATAAACCAAACGTTGGAGGTGGTCATTTCTTCATGCACAGTGATAAACTCGGCACTCTAAAGCACCCGAGAGCGTTTTTTTCGATGCCAACCTAACCAGAGTGACGGGAGCGGCACAATTCAGAAAAAGTGCTCAGCTCGCCGAGAAAATGCGATTTAAGCAATAAAATTAAAAATGCTTATAAAACATAAACCAAACGTTGGAGGTGGTCATTTCTTCATGCGCAGTGATAAACTCGGCACTCTAAAGCACCCGAGAGCGTTTTTTTCGATGACAACCTAACCAGAGTGACGGGAGCGGCACAATTCAGAAAAAGTGCTCAGCTCGCCGAGAAAATGCGATTTAAGCAATAAAATTTAAAATGCTTATAAAACATAAACCAAACGTTGTAGATGGTCATTTCTTATTACCCAGTAATAAACTCGGCACTCTAAAGCACCCGAGAGCGTTTTTTTCCATGCCAACCTAACCAGAGTGACGGGAGCGGCACAATTCAGAAAAAGTGCTCAGCTCGCCGAGAAAATGCGATTTAAGCAATAAAATTAAAAATGCTTATAAAACATAAACCAAACGTTGGAGGTGGTCATTTCTTCATGCGCAGTGATAAACTCGGCACTCTAAAGCACCCAAGAGCGTTTTTTTTCGATGCCAACCTAACCAGAGTGACGGGAGCGGCACAATTCAGAAAAAGCGCTCAGCTCGCCGAGAAAATGCGATTTAAGCAATAAAATTAAAAATGCTTATAAAACATAAACCAAACGTTGGAGGTGGTCATTTCTTCATGCGCGGTGATAAACTCGGCACTCTAAAGCACCCGAGAGCGTTTTTTTCGATGCCAACCTAACCAGAGTGACGGGAGCGGCACAATTCAGAAAAAGTGCTCAGCTCGCCGAGAAAATGCGATTTAAGCAATAAAATTAAAAATGCTTATAAAACATAAACCAAACGTTGGAGGTGGTCATTTCTTCATGCGCAGTGATAAACTCGGCACTCTAAAGCACCCGAGAGCGTTTTGTTCGATGCCAACCTAACCAGAGTGACGGGAGCGGCACAATTCAGAAAAAGTGCTCAGCTCGCCGAGAAAATGCGATTTAAGCAATAAAATTAAAAATGCTTATAAAACATAAACCAAACGTTGGAGGTGGTCATTTCTTCATGCGCAGTGATAAACTCGGCACTCTAAAGCACCCGAGAGCGTTTTTTTCGATGCCAACCTAACCAGAGTGACGGGAGCGGCACAATTCAGAAAAAGCGCTCAGCTCGCCGAGAAAATGCGATTTAAGCAATAAAATTAAAAATGCTTATAAAACATAAACCAAACGTTGGAGGTGGTCATTTCTTCATGCGCAGTGATAAACTCGGCACTCTAAAGCACCCGAGAGCGTTTTTTTCCATGCCAACCTAAACAGAGTGACGGGAGCGGCACAATTCAGAAAAAGTGCTCAGCTCGCCGAGAAAATGCGATTTAAGCAATAAAATTAAAAATGCTTATAAAACATAAACCAAACGTTGTAGATGGTCATTTCTTATTACGCAGTAATAAACTCGGCACTCTAAAGCACCCGAGAGCGATTTTTTCCATGCCAACCTAACCAGAGTGACGGGAGCGGCACAATTCAGAAAAAGTGCTCAGCTCGCCGAGAAAATGCAATTTAAGCAATAAAATTAAAAATGCTTATAAAACATAAACCAAACGTTGGAGGTGGTCATTTCTTCATGCGCAGTGATAAACTCGGCACTCTAAAGCACCCGAGAGCGTTTTTTTCGATGCCAACCTAACCAGAGTGACGGGAGCGGCACAATTCAGAAAAAGTGCTCAGCTCGCCGAGAAAATGCGATTTAAGCAATAAAATTAAAAATGCTTATAAAACATAAACCAAACGTTGGAGGTGGCCATTTCTTCATGCGCAGTGATAAACTCGGCACTCTAAAGCACCCGAGAGCGTTTTTTTCCATGCCAACCTAACCAGAGTGACGGGAGCGGCACAATTCAGAAAAAGTGCTCAGCTCGCCGAGAAAATGCGATTTAAGCAATAAAATTAAAAATGCTTATAAAACATAAACCAAACGTTGGAGGTGGTCTTTTCTTCATGCGCAGTGATAAACTCGGCACTCTAAAGCACCCGAGAGTGTTTTTTTCCATGCCAACCTAAACAGAGTGACGGGAGCGGCACAATTCAGAAAAAGTGCTCAGCTCGCCGAGAAAATGCGATTTAAGCAATAAAATTAAAAATGCTTATAAAACATAAACCAAACGTTGGAGGTGGTCATTTCTTCATGCGCAGTGATAAACTCGGCACTCTAAAGCACCCGAGAGCGTTTTTTTCCATGCCAACCTAACCAGAGTGACGGGAGCGGCACAATTCAGAAAAAGTGCTCAGCTCGCCGAGAAAATGCGATTTAAGCAATAAAATTAAAAATGCTTATAAAACATAAACCAAACGTTGGAGGTGGTCATTTCTTCATGCGCAGTGATAAACTCGGCACTCTAAAGCACCCGAGAGCGTTTTTTTCCATGCCAACCTAACCAGAGTGACGGGAGCGGCACAATTCAGAAAAAGTGCTCAGCTCGCCGAGAAAATGCGATTTAAGCAATAAAATTAAAAATGCTTATAAAACATAAACCAAACGTTGTAGATGGTCATTTCTTATTACGCAGTAATAAACTCGGCACTCTAAAGCACCCGAGAGCGTTTTTTTCCATGCCAACCTAACCAGAGTGACGGGAGCGGCACAATTCAGAAAAAGTGCTCAGCTCGCCGAGAAAATGCGATTTAAGCAATAAAATTAAAAATGCTTATAAAACATAAACCAAACGTTGGAGGTGGTCATTTCTTCATGCGCAGTGATAAACTCGGCACTCTAAAGCACCCGAGAGCGTTTTATTCGATGCCAACCTAACCAGAGTGACGGGAGCGGCACAATTCAGAAAAAGCGCTCAGCTCGCCGAGAAAATGCGATTTAAGCAATAAAATTAAAAATGCTTATAAAACATAAACCAAACGTTGGAGGTGGTCATTTCTTCATGCGCGGTGATAAACTCGGCACTCTAAAGCACCCGAGAGCGTTTTTTTCCATGCCAACCTAACCAGAGTGACGGGAGCGGCACAATTCAGAAAAAGTGCTCAGCTCGCCGAGAAAATGCGATTTAAGCAATAAAATTAAAAATGCTTATAAAACATAAACCAAACGTTGGAGGTGGTCATTTCTTCATGCGCAGTGATAAACTCGGCACTCTAAAGCACCCGAGAGCGTTTTTTTCGATGCCAACCTAACCAGAGTGACGGGAGCGGCACAATTCAGAAAAAGTGCTCAGCTCGCCGAGTAAATGCGATTTAAGCAATAAAATTAAAAATGCTTATAAAACATAAACCAAACGTTGGAGGTGGTCATTTCTTCATGCGCAGTGATAAACTCGGCACTCTAAAGCACCCGAGAGCGTTTTTTTCGATGCCAACCTAACCAGAGTGACGGGAGCGGCACAATTCAGAAAAAGCGCTCAGCTCGCCGAGAAAATGCGATTGAAGCAATAAAATTAAAAATGCTTATAAAACATAAACCAAACGTTGGAGGTGGTCATTTCTTCATGCGCAGTGATAAACTCGGCACTCTAAAGCACCCGAGAGCGTTTTTTTCCATGCCAACCTAACCAGAGTGACGGGAGCGGCACAATTCAGAAAAAGCGCTCAGCTCGCCGAGAAAATGCGATTTAAGCAATAAAATTAAAAATGCTTATAAAACATAAACCAAACGTTGGAGGTGGTCATTTCTTCATGCACAGTGATAAACTCGGCACTCTAAAGCACCCGAGAGCGTTTTTTTCGATGCCAACCTAACCAGAGTGACGGGAGCGGCACAATTCAGAAAAAGTGCTCAGCTCGCCGAGAAAATGCGATTTAAGCAATAAAATTAAAAATGCTTATAAAACATAAACCAAACGTTGGAGGTGGTCATTTCTTCATGCGCAGTGATAAACTCGGCACTCTAAAGCACCCGAGAGCGTTTTTTTCGATGCCAACCTAACCAGAGTGACGGGAGCGGCACAATTCAGAAAAAGTGCTCAGCTCGCCGAGAAAATGCGATTTAAGCAATAAAATTAAAAATGCTTATAAAACATAAACCAAACGTTGGAGGTGGTCATTTCTTCATGCGCAGTGATAAACTCGGGACTAAAGCACCCGAGAGCGTTTTATTCGATGCCAACCTAACCAGAGTGACGGGAGCGGCACAATTCAGAAAAAGTGCTCAGCTCGCCGAGAAAATGCGATTTAAGCAATAAAATTAAAAATGCTTATAAAACATAAACCAAACGTTGGAGGTGGTCATTTCTTCATGCGCAGTGATAAACTCGGCACTCTAAAGCACCCGAGAGCGTTTTTTTCGATGCCAACCTAACCAGAGTGACGGGAGCGGCACAATTCAGAAAAAGCGCTCAGCTCGCCGAGAAAATGCGATTTAAGCAATAAAATTAAAAATGCTTATAAAACATAAACCAAACGTTGGAGGTGGTCATTTCTTCATGCGCAGTGATAAACTCGGCACTCTAAAGCACCCGAGAGCGTTTTTTTCGATGCCAACCTAACCAGAGTGACGGGAGCGGCACAATTCAGAAAAAGCGCTCAGCTCGCCGAGAAAATGCGATTTAAGCAATAAAATTAAAAATGCTTATAAAACATAAACCAAACGTTGGAGGTGGTCATTTCTTCATGCGCAGTGATAAACTCGGCACTCTAAAGCACCCGAGAGCGTTTTTTTCGATGCCAACCTAACCAGAGTGACGGGAGCGGCACAATTCAGAAAAAGTGCTCAGCTCGCCGAGAAAATGCGATTTAAGCAATAAAATTAAAAATGCTTATAAAACATAAACCAAACGTTGGAGGTGGTCATTTCTTCATGCGCAGTGATAAACTCGGCACTCTAAAGCACCCGAGAGCGTTTTTTTCGATGCCAACCTAACCAGAGTGACGGGAGCGGCACAATTCAGAAAAAGTGCTCAGCTCGCCGAGAAAATGCAATTTAAGCAATAAAATTTAAAATGCTTATAAAACATAAACCAAACGTTGTAGATGGTCATTTCTTATTACGCAGTAATAAACTCGGCACTCTTAAGCACCCGAGAGCGTTTTTTTCCATGCCAACCTAACCAGAGTGACGGGAGCGGCACAATTCAGAAAAAGTGCTCAGCTCGCCGAGAAAATGCGATTTAAGCAATAAAATTAAAAATGCTTATAAAACATAAACCAAACGTTGGAGGTGGTCATTTCTTCATGCGCAGTGATAAACTCGGCACTCTAAAGCACCCGAGAGCGTTTTTTTCCATGCCAACCTAACCAGAGTGACGGGAGCGGCACAATTCAGAAAAAGTGCTCAGCTCGCCGAGAAAATGCGATTTAAGCAATAAAATTAAAAATGCTTATAAAACATAAACCAAACGTTGGAGGTGGTCATTTCTTCATGCGCAGTGATAAACTCGGCACTCTAAAGCACCCGAGAGCGTTTTATTCGATGCCAACCTAACCAGAGTGACGGGAGCGGCACAATTCAGAAAAAGTGCTCAGCTCGCCGAGAAAATGCGATTTAAGCAATAAAATTAAAAATGCTTATAAAACATAAACCAAACGTTGGAGGTGGTCATTTCTTCATGCGCAGTGATAAACTCGGCACTCTAAAGCACCCGAGAGCGTTTTTTTCGATGCCAACCTAACCAGAGTGACGGGAGCGGCACAATTCAGAAAAAGTGCTCAGCTCGCCGAGAAAATGCGATTTAAGCAATAAAATTAAAAATGCTTATAAAACATAAACCAAACGTTGGAGTTGGTCATTTCTTCATGCGCAGTGATAAACTCGGCACTCTAAAGCACCCGAGAGCGTTTTTTTCGATGCCAACCTAACCAGAGTGACGGGAGCGGCACAATTCAGAAAAAGTGCTCAGCTCGCCGAGAAAATGCGATTTAAGCAATAAAATTAAAAATGCTTATAAAACATAAACCAAACGTTGGAGGTGGTCATTTCTTCATGCGCAGTGATAAACTCGGCACTCTAAAGCACCCAAGAGCGTTTTTTTCGATGCCAACCTAACCAGAGTGACGGGAGCGGCACAATTCAGAAAAAGCGCTCAGCTCGCCGAGAAAATGCGATTTAAGCAATAAAATTAAAAATGCTTATAAAACATAAACCAAACGTTGGAGGTGGTCATTTCTTCATGCACAGTGATAAACTCGGCACTCTAAAGCACCCGAGAGCGTTTTTTTCGATGCCAACCTAACCAGAGTGACGGGAGCGGCACAATTCAGAAAAAGTGCTCAGCTCGCCGAGAAAATGCGATTTAAGCAATAAAATTAAAAATGCTTATAAAACATAAACCAAACGTTGGAGGTGGTCATTTCTTCATGCGCAGTGATAAACTCGGCACTCTAAAGCACCCGAGAGCGTTTTTTTCGATGCCAACCTAACCAGAGTGACGCGAGCGGCACAATTCAGAAAAAGCGCTCAGCTCGCCGAGAAAATGCGATTTAAGCAATAAAATTAAAAATGCTTATAAAACATAAACCAAACGTTGGAGGTGGTAATTTCTTCATGCGCAGTGATAAACTCGGCACTCTAAAGCACCCGAGAGCGTTTTTTTCGATGCCAACCTAACCAGAGTGACGGGAGCGGCACAATTCAGAAAAAGTGCTCAGCTCGCCGAGAAAATGCGATTTAAGCAATAAAATTAAAAATGCTTATAAAACATAAACCAAACGTTGGAGTTGGTCATTTCTTCATGCGCAGTGATAAACTCGGCACTCTAAAGCACCCGAGAGCGTTTTTTTCGATGCCAACCTAACCAGAGTGAAGGGAGCGGCACAATTCAGAAAAAGTGCTCAGCTCGCCGAGAAAATGCGATTTAAGCAATAAAATTAAAAATGCTTATAAAACATAAACCAAACGTTGGAGGTGGTCATTTCTTCATGCGCAGTGATAAACTCGGCACTCTAAAGCACCCAAGAGCGTTTTTTTCGATGCCAACCTAACCAGAGTGACGGGAGCGGCACAATTCAGAAAAAGCGCTCAGCTCGCCGAGAAAATGCGATTTAAGCAATAAAATTAAAAATGCTTATAAAACATAAACCAAACGTTGGAGGTGGTCATTTCCTCATGCACAGTGATAAACTCGGCACTCTAAAGCACCCGAGAGCGTTTTTTTCGATGCCAACCTAACCAGAGTGACGGGAGCGGCACAATTCAGAAAAAGTGCTCAGCTCGCCGAGAAAATGCGATTTAAGCAATAAAATTAAAAATGCTTATAAAACATAAACCAAACGTTGTAGATGGTCATTTCTTATTACGCAGTAATAAACTCGGCACTCTAAAGCACCCGAGAGCGTTTTTTTCGATGCCAACCTAACCAGAGTGACGGGAGCGGCACAATTCAGAAAAAGCGCTCAGCTCGCCGAGAAAATGCGATTTAAGCAATAAAATTAAAAATGCTTATAAAACATAAACCAAACGTTGGAGGTGGTCATTTCTTCATGCACAGTGATAAACTCGGCACTCTAAAGCACCCGAGAGCGTTTTTTTCGATGCCAACCTAACCAGAGTGACGGGAGCGGCACAATTCAGAAAAAGTGCTCAGCTCGCCGAGAAAATGCGATTTAAGCAATAAAATTAAAAATGCTTATAAAACATAAACCAAACGTTGTAAATTGTCATTTCTTATTACGCAGTAATAAACTCGGCACTCTAAAGCACCCGAGAGCGTTTTTTTCGATGCCAACCTAACCAGAGTGACGGGAGCGGCACAATTCAGAAAAAGCGCTCAGCTCGCCGAGAAAATGCGATTTAAGCAATAAAATTAAAAATGCTTATAAAACATAAACCAAACGTTGGAGGTGGTCATTTCTTCATGCACAGTGATAAACTCGGCACTCTAAAGCACCCGAGAGCGTTTTTTTTCATGCCAACCTAACCAGAGTGACGGGAGCGGCACAATTCAGAAAAAGTGCTCAGCTCGCCGAGAAAATGCGATTTAAGCAATAAAATTAAAAATGCTTATAAAACATAAACCAAATATTGGAGGTGGTCATTTCTTCATGCGCAGTGATAAACTCGGCACTTTAAAGCACCCGAGAGCGTTTTTTTCGATGCCAACCTAACCAGAGTGACGGGAGCGGCACAATTCAGAAAAAGTGCTCAGCTCGCCGAGAAAATGCGATTTAAGCAATAAAATTAAAAATGCTTATAAAACATAAACCAAACGTTGGAGGTGGTCATTTCTTCATGCGCAGTGATAAACTCGGCACTCTAAAGCACCCGAGAGCGTTTTTTTCCATGCCAACCTAACCAGAGTGACGGGAGCGGCACAATTCAGAAAAAGTGCTCAGCTCGCCGAGAAAATGCGATTTAAGCAATAAAATTAAAAATGCTTATAAAACATAAACCAAACGTTGGAGGTGGCCATTTCTTCATGCGCAGTGATAAACTCGGCACTCTAAAGCACCCGAGAGCGTTTTTTTCCATGCCAACCTAACCAGAGTGACGGGAGCGGCACAATTCAGAAAAAGTGCTCAGCTCGCCGAGAAAATGCGATTCAAGCAATAAAATTAAAAATGCTTATAAAACATAAACCAAA
Source organism: Syngnathus typhle (assembly GCF_033458585.1). Lineage (NCBI taxonomy): Eukaryota > Metazoa > Chordata > Actinopteri > Syngnathiformes > Syngnathidae > Syngnathus > Syngnathus typhle. The sequence continues at coordinate 179,818 of NW_026872017.1, read as the reverse complement.
CGTTGGAGGTGGCCATTTCTTCATGCGCAGTGATAAACTCGGCACTCTAAAGCACCCGAGAGCGTTTTTTTCCATGCCAACCTAACCAGAGTGACGGGAGCGGCACAATTCAGAAAAAGTGCTCAGCTCGCCGAGAAAATGCGATTTAAGCAATAAAATTAAAAATGCTTATAAAACATAAACCAAACGTTGGAGGTGGTCATTTCTTCATGCACAGTGATAAACTCGGCACTCTAAAGCACCCGAGAGCGTTTTTTTCCATGCCAACCTAACCAGAGTGACAGGAGCGGCACAATTCAGAAAAAGTGCTCAGCTCGCCGAGAAAATGCGATTTAAGCAATAAAATTAAAAATGCTTATAAAACATAAACCAAACGTTGGAGGTGGTCTTTTCTTCATGCGCAGTGATAAACTCGGCACTCTAAAGCACCCGAGAGTGTTTTTTTCCATGCCAACCTAAACAGAGTGACGGGAGCGGCACAATTCAGAAAAAGTGCTCAGCTCGCCGAGAAAATGCGATTTAAGCAATAAAATTAAAAATGCTTATAAAACATAAACCAAACGTTGTAGATGGTCATTTCTTATTACGCAGTAATAAACTCGGCACTCTAAAGCACCCGAGAGCGTTTTTTTCCATGCCAACCTAACCAGAGTGACGGGAGCGGCACAATTCAGAAAAAGTGCTCAGCTCGCCGAGAAAATGCGATTTAAGCAATAAAATTAAAAATGCTTATAAAACATAAACCAAACGTTGGAGGTGGTCATTTCTTCATGCGCAGTGATAAACTCGGCACTCTAAAGCACCCGAGAGCGTTTTTTTCCATGCCAACCTAACCAGAGTGACGGGAGCGGCACAATTCAGAAAAAGTGCTCAGCTCGCCGAGAAAATGCGATTTAAGCAATAAAATTAAAAATGCTTATAAAACATAAACCAAACGTTGGAGGTGGTCATTTCTTCATGCGCAGTGATAAACTCGGCACTCTAAAGCACCCGAGAGCGTTTTTTTCCATGCCAACCTAACCAGAGTGACAGGAGCGGCACAATTCAGAAAAAGTGCTCAGCTCGCCGAGAAAATGCGATTTAAGCAATAAAATTAAAAATGCTTATAAAACATAAACCAAACGTTGGAGGTGGTCTTTTCTTCATGCGCAGTGATAAACTCGGCACTCTAAAGCACCCGAGAGCGTTTTTTTCCATGCCAACCTAAACAGAGTGACGGGAGCGGCACAATTCAGAAAAAGTGCTCAGCTCGCCGAGAAAATGCGATTTAAGCAATAAAATTAAAAATGCTTATAAAACATAAACCAAACGTTGTAGATGGTCATTTCTTATTACGCAGTAATAAACTCGGCACTCTAAAGCACCCGAGAGCGTTTTTTTCCATGCCAACCTAACCAGAGTGACGGGAGCGGCACAATTCAGAAAAAGTGCTCAGCTCGCCGAGAAAATGCGATTTAAGCAATAAAATTAAAAATGCTTATAAAACATAAACCAAACGTTGGAGGTGGTCATTTCTTCATGCGCAGTGATAAACTCGGCACTCTAAAGCACCCGAGAGCGTTTTTTTCGATGCCAACCTAACCAGAGTGACGGGAGCGGCACAATTCAGAAAAAGTGCTCAGCTCGCCGAGAAAATGCGATTTAAGCAATAAAATTAAAAATGCTTATAAAACATAAACCAAACGTTGGAGGTGGCCATTTCTTCATGCGCAGTGATAAACTCGGCACTCTAAAGCACCCGAGAGCGTTTTTTTCCATGCCAACCTAACCAGAGTGACGGGAGCGGCACAATTCAGAAAAAGTGCTCAGCTCGCCGAGAAAATGCGATTTAAGCAATAAAATTAAAAATGCTTATAAAACATAAACCAAACGTTGGAGGTGGTCATTTCTTCATGCGCAGTGATAAACTCGGCACTCTAAAGCACCCGAGAGCGTTAACCTAACCAGAGTGACGGGAGCGGCACAATTCAGAAAAAGTGCTCAGCTCGCCGAGAAAATGCGATTTAAGCAATAAAATTAAAAATGCTTATAAAACATAAACCAAACGTTGTAGATGGTCATTTCTTATTACGCAGTAATAAACTCGGCACTCTAAAGCACCCGAGAGCGTTTTTTTCCATGCCAACCTAACCAGAGTGACGGGAGCGGCACAATTCAGAAAAAGTGCTCAGCTCGCCGAGAAAATGCGATTTAAGCAATACAATTAAAAATGCTTATAAAACATAAACCAAACGTTGGAGGTGGTCATTTCTTCATGTGCAGTGATAAACTCGGCACTCTAAAGCACCCGAGAGCGTTTTTTTCCATGCCAACCTAACCAGAGTGACGGGAGCGGCACAATTCAGAAAAAGTGCTCAGCTCGCCGAGAAAATGCGATTTAAGCAATAAAATTAAAAATGCTTATAAAACATAAACCAAACGTTGGAGGTGGTCATTTCTTCATGCACAGTGATAAACTCGGCACTCTAAAGCACCCGAGAGCGTTTTTTTCGATGCCAACCTAACCAGAGTGACGGGAGCGGCACAATTCAGAAAAAGCGCTCAGCTCGCCGAGAAAATGCGATTTAAGCAATAAAATTAAAAATGCTTATAAAACATAAACCAAACGTTGGAGGTGGTCATTTCTTCATGCACAGTGATAAACTCGGCACTCTAAAGCACCCGAGAGCGTTTTTTTCGGTACCAACCTAACCAGAGTGACGGGAGCGGCACAATTCAGAAAAAGTGCTCAGCTCGCCGAGAAAATGCGATTTAAGCAATAAAATTAAAAATGCTTATAAAACATAAACCAAACGTTGGAGGTGGTCATTTCTTCATGCGCAGTGATAAACTCGGCACTCTAAAGCACCCGAGAGCGTTTTTTTCGATGCCAACCTAACCAGAGTGACGGGAGCGGCACAATTCAGAAAAAGTGCTCAGCTCGCCGAGAAAATGCAATTTAAGCAATAAAATTTAAAATGCTTATAAAACATAAACCAAACGTTGTAGATGGTCATTTCTTATTACGCAGTAATAAACTCGGCACTCTAAAGCACCCGAGAGCGTTTTTTTCCATGCCAACCTAACCAGAGTGACGGGAGCGGCACAATTCAGAAAAAGTGCTCAGCTCGCCGAGAAAATGCGATTTAAGCAATAAAATTAAAAATGCTTATAAAACATAAACCAAACGTTGGAGGTGGTCATTTCTTCATGCGCAGTGATAAACTCGGCACTCTAAAGCACCCGAGAGCGTTTTTTTCCATGCCAACCTAACCAGAGTGACGGGAGCGGCACAATTCAGAAAAAGTGCTCAGCTCGCCGAGAAAATGCGATTTAAGCAATAAAATTAAAAATGCTTATAAAACATAAACCAAACGTTGGAGGTGGTCATTTCTTCATGCGCAGTGATAAACTCGGCACTCTAAAGCACCCGAGAGCGTTTTATTTGATGCCAACCTAACCAGAGTTACGGGAGCGGCACAATTCAGAAAAAGTGCTCAGCTCGCCGAGAAAATGCGATTTAAGCAATAAAATTAAAAATGCTTATAAAACATAAACCAAACGTTGGAGGTGGTCATTTCTTCATGCGCAGTGATAAACTCGGCACTCTAAAGCACCCGAGAGCGTTTTTTTCGATGCCAACCTAACCAGAGTGACGGGAGCGGCACAATTCTGAAAAAGCGCTCAGCTCGCCGAGAAAATGCGATTTAAGCAATAAAATTAAAAATGCTTATAAAACATAAACCAAACGTTGGAGGTGGTCATTTCTTCATGCGCAGTGATAAACTCGGCACTCTAAAGCACCCGAGAGCGTTTTTTTCGATGCCAACCTAACCAGAGTGACGGGAGCGGCACAATTCAGAAAAAGTGCTCAGCTCGCCGAGAAAATGCGATTTAAGCAATAAAATTAAAAATGCTTATAAAACATAAACCAAACGTTGGAGGTGGTCATTTCTTCATGCGCAGTGATAAACTCGGCACTCTAAAGCACCCGAGAGCGTTTTTTTCCATGCCAACCTAACCAGAGTGACGGGAGCGGCACAATTCAGAAAAAGTGCTCAGCTCGCCGAGAAAATGCGATTTAAGCAATAAAATTAAAAATGCTTATAAAACATAAACCAAACGTTGGAGGTGGTCATTTCTTCATGCGCAGTGATAAACTCGGCACTCTAAAGCACCCGAGAGCGTTTTATTTGATGCCAACCTAACCAGAGTGACGGGAGCGGCACAATTCAGAAAAAGTGCTCAGCTCGCCGAGAAAATGCGATTTAAGCAATAAAATTAAAAATGCTTATAAAACATAAACCAAACGTTGGAGGTGGTCATTTCTTCATGCGCAGTGATAAACTCGGCACTCTAAAGCACCCGAGAGCGTTTTTTTCGATGCCAACCTAACCAGAGTGACGGGAGCGGCACAATTCAGAAAAAGCGCTCAGCTCGCCGAGAAAATGCGATTTAAGCAATAAAATTAAAAATGCTTATAAAACATAAACCAAACGTTGGAGGTGGTCATTTCTTCATGCACAGTGATAAACTCGGCACTCTAAAGCACCCGAGAGCGTTTTTTTCGATGCCAACCTAACCAGAGTGACGGGAGCGGCACAATTCAGAAAAAGTGCTCAGCTCGCCGAGAAAATGCGATTTAAGCAATAAAATTAAAAATGCTTATAAAACATAAACCAAACGTTGTAAATGGTCATTTCTTATTACGCAGTAATAAACTCGGCACTCTAAAGCACCCGAGAGCGTTTTTTCGATGCCAACCTAACCAGAGTGACGGGAGCGGCACAATACAGAAAAAGCGCTCAGCTCGCCGAGAAAATGCGATTTAAGCAATAAAATTAAAAATGCTTATAAAACATAAACCAAACGTTGGAGGTGGTCTTTTCTTCATGCGCAGTGATAAACTCGGCACTCTAAAGCACCCGAGAGCGTTTTTTTCCATGCCAACCTAAACAGAGTGACGGGAGCGGCACAATTCAGAAAAAGTGCTCAGCTCGCCGAGAAAATGCGATTTAAGCAATAAAATTAAAAATGCTTATAAAATATAAACCAAACGTTGTAGATGGTCATTTCTTATTACGCAGTAATAAACTCGGCACTCTAAAGCACCCGAGAGCGTTTTTTTCCATGCCAACCTAACCAGAGTGACGGGAGCGGCACAATTCAGAAAAAGTGCTCAGCTCGCCGAGAAAATGCGATTTAAGCAATAAAATTAAAAATGCTTATAAAACATAAACCAAACGTTGGAGGTGGTCATTTCTTCATGCGCAGTGATAAACTCGGCACTCTAAAGCACCCGAGAGCGTTTTTTTCGATGCCAACCTAACCAGAGTGACGGGAGCGGCACAATTCAGAAAAAGTGCTCAGCTCGCCGAGAAAATGCGATTTAAGCAATAAAATTAAAAATGCTTATAAAACATAAACCAAACGTTGGAGGTGGTCATTTCTTCATGCACAGTGATAAACTCGGCACTCTAAAGCACCCGAGAGCGTTTTTTTCCATGCCAACCTAACCAGAGTGACGGGAGCGGCACAATTCAGAAAAAGTGCTCAGCTCGCCGAGAAAATGCGATTTAAGCAATAAAATTAAAAATGCTTATAAAACATAAACCAAACGTTGGAGGTGGTCATTTCTTCATGCGCAGTGATAAACTCGGCACTCTAAAGCACCCGAGAGCGTTTTTTTCCATGCCAACCTAACCAGAGTGACGGGAGCGGCACAATTCAGAAAAAGTGCTCAGCTCGCCGAGAAAATGCGATTTAAGCAATAAAATTAAAAATGCTTATAAAACATAAACCAAACGTTGGAGGTGGTCATTTCTTCATGCACAGTGATAAACTCGGCACTCTAAAGCACCCGAGAGCGTTTTTTTCGATGCCAACCTAACCAGAGTGACGGGAGCGGCACAATTCAGAAAAAGCGCTCAGCTCGCCGAGAAAATGCGATTTAAGCAATAAAATTAAAAATGCTTATAAAACCTAAACCAAACGTTGGAGGTGGTCATTTCTTCATGCGCAGTGATAAACTCGGCACTCTAAAGCACCCGAGAGCGTTTTTTTGGATGCCAACCTAACCAGAGTGACGGGAGCGGCACAATTCAGAAAAAGTGCTCAGCTCGCCGAGAAAATGCGATTTAAGCAATAAAATTAAAAATGCTTATAAAACATAAACCAAACGTTGGAGGTGGTCATTTCTTCATGCGCAGTGATAAACTCGGCACTCTAAAGCACCCGAGAGCGTTTTATTCGATGCCAACCTAACCAGAGTGACGGGAGCGGCACAATTCAGAAAAAGTGCTCAGCTCGCCGAGAAAATGCGATTTAAGCAATAAAATTAAAAATGCTTATAAAACATAAACCAAACGTTGGAGGTGGTCATTTCTTCATGCGCAGTGATAAACTCGGCACTCTAAAGCACCCGAGAGCGTTTTTTTCGATGCCAACCTAACCAGAGTGACGGGAGCGGCACATTTCAGAAAAAGTGCTCAGCTCGCCGAGAAAATGCGATTTAAGCAATAAAATTAAAAATGCTTATAAAACATAAACCAAACGTTGGAGTTGGTCATTTCTTCATGCGCAGTGATAAACTCGGCACTCTAAAGCACCCGAGAGCGTTTTTTTCGATGCCAACCTAACCAGAGTGACGGGAGCGGCACAATTCAGAAAAAGTGCTCAGCTCGCCGAGAAAATGCGATTTAAGCAATAAAATTAAAAATGCTTATAAAACATAAACCAAACGTTGGAGGTGGTCATTTCTTCATGCGCAGTGATAAACTCGGCACTCTAAAGCACCCAAGAGCGTTTTTTTCGATGCCAACCTAACCAGAGTGACGGGAGCGGCACAATTCAGAAAAAGCGCTCAGCTCGCCGAGAAAATGCGATTTAAGCAATAAAATTAAAAATGCTTATAAAACATAAACCAAACGTTGGAGGTGGTCATTTCTTCATGCACAGTGATAAACTCGGCACTCTAAAGCACCCGAGAGCGTTTTTTTCGATGCCAACCTAACCAGAGTGACGGGAGCGGCACAATTCAGAAAAAGTGCTCAGCTCGCCGAGAAAATGCGATTTAAGCAATAAAATTAAAAATGCTTATAAAACATAAACCAAACGTTGTAGATGGTCATTTCTTATTACGCAGTAATAAACTCGGCACTCTAAAGCACCCGAGAGCGTTTTTTTCGATGCCAACCTAACCAGAGTGACGGGAGCGGCACAATTCAGAAAAAGCGCTCAGCTCGCCGAGAAAATGCGATTTAAGCAATAAAATTAAAAATGCTTATAAAACATAAACCAAACGTTGGAGGTGGTCATTTCTTCATGCACAGTGATAAACTCGGCACTCTAAAGCACCCGAGAGCGTTTTTTTCGATGCCAACCTAACCAGAGTGACGGGAGCGGCACAATTCAGAAAAAGTGCTCAGCTCGCCGAGAAAATGCGATTTAAGCAATAAAATTAAAAATGCTTATAAAACATAAACCAAACGTTGTAAATGGTCATTTCTTATTACGCAGTAATAAACTCGGCACTCTAAAGCACCCGAGAGCGTTTTTTTCGATGCCAACCTAACCAGAGTGACGGGAGCGGCACAATTCAGAAAAAGCGCTCAGCTCGCCGAGAAAATGCGATTTAAGCAATAAAATTAAAAATGCTTATAAAACATAAACCAAACGTTGGAGGTGGTCTTTTCTTCATGTGCAGTGATAAACTCGGCACTCTAAAGCACCCGAGAGCGTTTTTTTCCATGCCAACCTAAACAGAGTGACGGGAGCGGCACAATTCAGAAAAAGTGCTCAGCTCGCCGAGAAAATGCGATTTAAGCAATAAAATTAAAAATGCTTATAAAACATAAACCAAACGTTGTAGATGGTCATTTCTTATTACGCAGTAATAAACTCGGCACTCTAAAGCACCCGAGAGCGTTTTTTTCCATGCCAACCTAACCAGAGTGACGGGAGCGGCACAATTCAGAAAAAGTGCTCAGCTCGCCGAGAAAATGCGATTTAAGCAATAAAATTAAAAATGCTTATAAAACATAAACCAAACGTTGGAGGTGGTCATTTCTTCATGCGCAGTGATAAACTCGGCACTCTAAAGCACCCGAGAGCGTTTTTTTCGATGCCAACCTAACCAGAGTGACGGGAGCGGCACAATTCAGAAAAAGTGCTCAGCTCGCCGAGAAAATGCGATTTAAGCAATAAAATTAAAAATGCTTATAAAACATAAACCAAACGTTGGAGGTGGTCATTTCTTCATGCGCAGTGATAAACTCGGCACTCTAAAGCACCCGAGAGCGTTTTTTTCGATGCCAACCTAACCAGAGTGACGGGAGCGGCACAATTCAGAAAAAGTGCTCAGCTCGCCGAGAAAATGCGATTTAAGCAATAAAATTAAAAATGCTTATAAAACATAAACCAAACGTTGGAGGTGGTCATTTCTTCATGCGCAGTGATAAACTCGGCACTCTAAAGCACCCGAGAGCGTTTTTTTCGATGCCAACCTAACCAGAGTGACGGGAGCGGCACAATTCAGAAAAAGTGCTCAGCTCGCCGAGAAAATGCGATTTAAGCAATAAAATTAAAAATGCTTATAAAACATAAACCAAACGTTGTAAATGGTCATTTCTTATTACGCAGTAATAAACTCGGCACTCTAAAGCACCCGAGAGCGTTTTTTTCGATGCCAACCTAACCAGAGTGACGGGAGCGGCACAATTCAGAAAAAGCGCTCAGCTCGCCGAGAAAATGCGATTTAAGCAATAAAATTAAAAATGCTTATAAAACATAAACCAAACGTTGGAGGTGGTCTTTTCTTCATGTGCAGTGATAAACTCGGCACTCTAAAGCACCCGAGAGCGTTTTTTTCCATGCCAACCTAAACAGAGTGACGGGAGCGGCACAATTCAGAAAAAGTGCTCAGCTCGCCGAGAAAATGCGATTTAAGCAATAAAATTAAAAATGCTTATAAAACATAAACCAAACGTAGATGGTCATTTCTTATTACGCAGTAATAAACTCGGCACTCTAAAGCACCCGAGAGCGTTTTTTTCCATGCCAACCTAACCAGAGTGACGGGAGCGGCACAATTCAGAAAAAGTGCTCAGCTCGCCGAGAAAATGCGATTTAAGCAATAAAATTAAAAATGCTTATAAAACATAAACCAAACGTTGGAGGTGGTCATTTCTTCATGCGCAGTGATAAACTCGGCACTCTAAAGCACCCGAGAGCGTTTTTTTCGATGCCAACCTAACCAGAGTGACGGGAGCGGCACAATTCAGAAAAAGTGCTCAGCTCGCCGAGAAAATGCGATTTAAGCAATAAAATTAAAAATGCTTATAAAACATAAACCAAACGTTGTAGATGGTCATTTCTTATTACGCAGTAATAAACTCGGCACTCTAAAGCACCCGAGAGCCTTTTTTTCCATGCCAACCTAACCAGAGTGACGGGAGCGGCACAATTCAGAAAAAGTGCTCAGCTCGCCGAGAAAATGCGATTTAAGCAATAAAATTAAAAATGCTTATAAAACATAAACCAAACGTTGGAGGTGGTCATTTCTTCATGCGCAGTGATAAACTCGGCACTCTAAAGCACCCGAGAGCGTTTTTTTCCATGCCAACCTAACCAGAGTGACGGGAGCGGCACAATTCAGAAAAAGTGCTCAGCTCGCCGAGAAAATGCGATTTAAGCAATAAAATTAAAAATGCTTATAAAACATAAACCAAACGTTGGAGGTGGTCATTTCTTCATGCGCAGTGATAAACTCGGCACTCTAAAGCACCCAAGAGCGTTTTTTTCGATGCCAACCTAACCAGAGTGACGGGAGCGGCACAATTCAGAAAAAGTGCTCAGCTCGCCGAGTAAATGCGATTTAAGCAATAAAATTAAAAATGCTTATAAAACATAAACCAAACGTTGGAGGTGGTCATTTCTTCATGCGCAGTGATAAACTCGGCACTCTAAAGCACCCGAGAGCGTTTTTTTCGATGCCAACCTAACCAGAGTGACGGGAGCGGCACAATTCAGAAAAAGCGCTCAGCTCGCCGAGAAAATGCGATTTAAGCAATAAAATTAAAAATGCTTATAAAACATAAACCAAACGTTGGAGGTGGTCATTTCTTCATGCGCAGTGATAAACTCGGCACTCTAAAGCACCCGAGAGCGTTTTTTTCCATGCCAACCTAACCAGAGTGACGGGAGCGGCACAATTCAGAAAAAGCGCTCAGCTCGCCGAGAAAATGCGATTTAAGCAATAAAATTAAAAATGCTTATAAAACATAAACCAAACGTTGGAGGTGGTCATTTCTTCATGCACAGTGATAAACTCGGCACTCTAAAGCACCCGAGAGCGTTTTTTTCGATGCCAACCTAACCAGAGTGACGGGAGCGGCACAATTCAGAAAAAGTGCTCAGCTCGCCGAGAAAATGCGATTTAAGCAATAAAATTAAAAATGCTTATAAAACATAAACCAAACGTAGATGGTCATTTCTTATTACGCAGTAATAAACTCGGCACTCTAAAGCACCCGAGAGCGTTTTTTTCCATGCCAACCTAACCAGAGTGACGGGAGCGGCACAATTCAGAAAAAGTGCTCAGCTCGCCGAGAAAATGCGATTTAAGCAATAAAATTAAAAATGCTTATAAAACATAAACCAAACGTTGGAGGTGGTCATTTCTTCATGCGCAGTGATAAACTCGGCACTCTAAAGCACCCGAGAGCGTTTTTTTCGATGCCAACCTAACCAGAGTGACGGGAGCGGCACAATTCAGAAAAAGTGCTCAGCTCGCCGAGAAAATGCGATTTAAGCAATAAAATTAAAAATGCTTATAAAACATAAACCAAACGTTGTAGATGGTCATTTCTTATTACGCAGTAATAAACTCGGCACTCTAAAGCACCCGAGAGCCTTTTTTTCCATGCCAACCTAACCAGAGTGACGGGAGCGGCACAATTCAGAAAAAGTGCTCAGCTCGCCGAGTAAATGCGATTTAAGCAACAAAATTAAAAATGCTTATAAAACATAAACCAAACGTTGGAGGTGGTCATTTCTTCATGCGCAGTGATAAACTCGGCACTCTAAAGCACCCGAGAGCGTTTTTTTCGATGCCAACCTAACCAGAGTGACGGGAGCGGCACAATTCAGAAAAAGCGCTCAGCTCGCCGAGAAAATGCGATTTAAGCAATAAAATTAAAAATGCTTATAAAACATAAACCAAACGTTGGAGGTGGTCATTTCTTCATGCGCAGTGATAAACTCGGCACTCTAAAGCACCCGAGAGCGTTTTTTTCCATGCCAACCTAACCAGAGTGACGGGAGCGGCACAATTCAGAAAAAGCGCTCAGCTCGCCGAGAAAATGCGATTTAAGCAATAAAATTAAAAATGCTTATAAAACATAAACCAAACGTTGGAGGTGGTCATTTCTTCATGCACAGTGATAAACTCGGCACTCTAAAGCACCCGAGAGCGTTTTTTTCGATGCCAACCTAACCAGAGTGACGGGAGCGGCACAATTCAGAAAAAGTGCTCAGCTCGCCGAGAAAATGCGATTTAAGCAATAAAATTAAAAATGCTTATAAAACATAAACCAAACGTTGGAGGTGGTCATTTCTTCATGCGCAGTGATAAACTCGGCACTCTAAAGCACCCGAGAGCGTTTTTTTCGATGCCAACCTAACCAGAGTGACGGGAGCGGCACAATTCAGAAAAAGTGCTCAGCTCGCCGAGAAAATGCGATTTAAGCAATAAAATTAAAAATGCTTATAAAACATAAACCAAACGTTGGAGGTGGTCATTTCTTCATGCGCAGTGATAAACTCGGGACTCTAAAGCACCCGAGAGCGTTTTATTCGATGCCAACCTAACCAGAGTGACGGGAGCGGCACAATTCAGAAAAAGTGCTCAGCTCGCCGAGAAAATGCGATTTAAGCAATAAAATTAAAAATGCTTATAAAACATAAACCAAACGTTGGAGGTGGTCATTTCTTCATGCGCAGTGATAAACTCGGCACTCTAAAGCACCCGAGAGCGTTTTTTTCGATGCCAACCTAACCAGAGTGACGGGAGCGGCACAATTCAGAAAAAGCGCTCAGCTCGCCGAGAAAATGCGATTTAAGCAATAAAATTAAAAATGCTTATAAAACATAAACCAAACGTTGGAGGTGGTCATTTCTTCATGCGCAGTGATAAACTCGGCACTCTAAAGCACCCGAGAGCGTTTTTTTCGATGCCAACCTAACCAGAGTGACGGGAGCGGCACAATTCAGAAAAAGCGCTCAGCTCGCCGAGAAAATGCGATTTAAGCAATAAAATTAAAAATGCTTATAAAACATAAACCAAACGTTGGAGGTGGTCATTTCTTCATGCGCAGTGATAAACTCGGCACTCTAAAGCACCCGAGAGCGTTTTTTTCGATGCCAACCTAACCAGAGTGACGGGAGCGGCACAATTCAGAAAAAGTGCTCAGCTCGCCGAGAAAATGCGATTTAAGCAATAAAATTAAAAATGCTTATAAAACATAAACCAAACGTTGGAGGTGGTCATTTCTTCATGCGCAGTGATAAACTCGGCACTCTAAAGCACCCGAGAGCGTTTTTTTCGATGCCAACCTAACCAGAGTGACGGGAGCGGCACAATTCAGAAAAAGCGCTCAGCTCGCCGAGAAAATGCGATTTAAGCAATAAAATTAAAAATGCTTATAAAACATAAACCAAACGTTGGAGGTGGTCATTTCTTCATGCACAGTGATAAACTCGGCACTCTAAAGCACCCGAGAGCGTTTTTTTCGATGCCAACCTAACCAGAGTGACGGGAGCGGCACAATTCAGAAAAAGCGCTCAGCTCGCCGAGAAAATGCGATTTAAGCAATAAAATTAAAAATGCTTATAAAACATAAACCAAACGTTGGAGGTGGTCATTTCTTCATGCACAGTGATAAACTCGGCACTCTAAAGCACCCGAGAGCGTTTTTTTCCATGCCAACCTAACCAGAGTGACGGGAGCGGCACAATTCAGAAAAAGTGCTCAGCTCGCCGAGAAAATGCGATTTAAGCAATAAAATTAAAAATGCTTATAAAACATAAACCAAACGTTGGAGGTGGTCATTTCTTCATGCGCAGTGATAAACTCGGCACTCTAAAGCACCCGAGAGCGTTTTTTTCGATGCCAACCTAACCAGAGTGACGGGAGCGGCACAATTCAGAAAAAGCGCTCAGCTCGCCGAGAAAATGCGATTTAAGCAATAAAATTAAAAATGCTTATAAAACATAAACCAAACGTTGGAGGTGGTCATTTCTTCATGCGCAGTGATAAACTCGGCACTCTAAAGCACCCGAGAGCGTTTTTTTCGATGCCAACCTAACCAGAGTGACGGGAGCGGCACAATTCAGAAAAAGTGCTCAGCTCGCCGAGAAAATGCGATTTAAGCAATAAAATTAAAAATGCTTATAAAACATAAACCAAACGTTGGAGGTGGTCATTTCTTCATGCGCAGTGATAAACTCGGCACTCTAAAGCACCCGAGAGCGTTTTTTTCGATGCCAACCTAACCAGAGTGACGGGAGCGGCACAATTCAGAAAAAGTGCTCAGCTCGCCGAGAAAATGCGATTTAAGCAATAAAATTAAAAATGCTTATAAAACATAAACCAAACGTTGTAAATGGTCATTTCTTATTACGCAGTAATAAACTCGGCACTCTAAAGCACCCGAGAGCGTTTTTTTCGATGCCAACCTAACCAGAGTGACGGGAGCGGCACAATTCAGAAAAAGCGCTCAGCTCGCCGAGAAAATGCGATTTAAGCAATAAAATTAAAAATGCTTATAAAACATAAACCAAACGTTGGAGGTGGTCTTTTCTTCATGTGCAGTGATAAACTCGGCACTCTAAAGCACCCGAGAGCGTTTTTTTCCATGCCAACCTAAACAGAGTGACGGGAGCGGCACAATTCAGAAAAAGTGCTCAGCTCGCCGAGAAAATGCGATTTAAGCAATAAAATTAAAAATGCTTATAAAACATAAACCAAACGTTGTAGATGGTCATTTCTTATTACGCAGTAATAAACTCGGCACTCTAAAGCACCCGAGAGCGTTTTTTTCCATGCCAACCTAACCAGAGTGACGGGAGCGGCACAATTCAGAAAAAGTGCTCAGCTCGCCGAGAAAATGCGATTTAAGCAATAAAATTAAAAATGCTTATAAAACATAAACCAAACGTTGGAGGTGGTCATTTCTTCATGCGCAGTGATAAACTCGGCACTCTAAAGCACCCGAGAGCGTTTTTTTCGATGCCAACCTAACCAGAGTGACGGGAGCGGCACAATTCAGAAAAAGTGCTCAGCTCGCCGAGAAAATGCGATTTAAGCAATAAAATTAAAAATGCTTATAAAACATAAACCAAACGTTGTAGATGGTCATTTCTTATTACGCAGTAATAAACTCGGCACTCTAAAGCACCCGAGAGCGTTTTTTTCCATGCCAACCTAACCAGAGTGACGGGAGCGGCACAATTCAGAAAAAGTGCTCAGCTCGCCGAGAAAATGCGATTTAAGCAATAAAATTAAAAATGCTTATAAAACATAAACCAAACGTTGGAGGTGGTCATTTCTTCATGCGCAGTGATAAACTCGGCACTCTAAAGCACCCGAGAGCGTTTTATTCGATGCCAACCTAACCAGAGTGACGGGAGCGGCACAATTCAGAAAAAGCGCTCAGCTCGCCGAGAAAATGCGATTTAAGCAATAAAATTAAAAATGCTTATAAAACATAAACCAAACGTTGGAGGTGGTCATTTCTTCATGCGCAGTGATAAACTCGGCACTCTAAAGCACCCGAGAGCGTTTTTTTCCATGCCAACCTAACCAGAGTGACGGGAGCGGCACAATTCAGAAAAAGTGCTCAGCTCGCCGAGAAAATGCGATTTAAGCAATAAAATTAAAAATGCTTATAAAACATAAACCAAACGTTGGAGGTGGTCATTTCTTCATGCGCAGTGATAAACTCGGCACTCTAAAGCACCCGAGAGCGTTTTTTTCGATGCCAACCTAACCAGAGTGACGGGAGCGGCACAATTCAGAAAAAGTGCTCAGCTCGCCGAGTAAATGCGATTTAAGCAATAAAATTAAAAATGCTTATAAAACATAAACCAAACGTTGGAGGTGGTCATTTCTTCATGCGCAGTGATAAACTCGGCACTCTAAAGCACCCGAGAGCGTTTTTTTCGATGCCAACCTAACCAGAGTGACGGGAGCGGCACAATTCAGAAAAAGCGCTCAGCTCGCCGAGAAAATGCGATTTAAGCAATAAAATTAAAAATGCTTATAAAACATAAACCAAACGTTGGAGGTGGTCATTTCTTCATGCGCAGTGATAAACTCGGCACTCTAAAGCACCCGAGAGCGTTTTTTTCCATGCCAACCTAACCAGAGTGACGGGAGCGGCACAATTCAGAAAAAGCGCTCAGCTCGCCGAGAAAATGCGATTTAAGCAATAAAATTAAAAATGCTTATAAAACATAAACCAAACGTTGGAGGTGGTCATTTCTTCATGCACAGTGATAAACTCGGCACTCTAAAGCACCCGAGAGCGTTTTTTTCGATGCCAACCTAACCAGAGTGACGGGAGCGGCACAATTCAGAAAAAGTGCTCAGCTCGCCGAGAAAATGCGATTTAAGCAATAAAATTAAAAATGCTTATAAAACATAAACCAAACGTTGGAGGTGGTCATTTCTTCATGCGCAGTGATAAACTCGGCACTCTAAAGCACCCGAGAGCGTTTTTTTCGATGCCAACCTAACCAGAGTGACGGGAGCGGCACAATTCAGAAAAAGTGCTCAGCTCGCCGAGAAAATGCGATTTAAGCAATAAAATTAAAAATGCTTATAAAACATAAACCAAACGTTGGAGGTGGTCATTTCTTCATGCGCAGTGATAAACTCGGGACTCTAAAGCACCCGAGAGCGTTTTATTCGATGCCAACCTAACCAGAGTGACGGGAGCGGCACAATTCAGAAAAAGTGCTCAGCTCGCCGAGAAAATGCGATTTAAGCAATAAAATTAAAAATGCTTATAAAACATAAACCAAACGTTGGAGGTGGTGTTTTCTTCATGCGCAGTGATAAACTCGGCACTCTAAAGCACCCGAGAGCGTTTTTTTCGATGCCAACCTAACCAGAGTGACGGGAGCGGCACAATTCAGAAAAAGCGCTCAGCTCGCCGAGAAAATGCGATTTAAGCAATAAAATTAAAAATGCTTATAAAACATAAACCAAACGTTGGAGGTGGTCATTTCTTCATGCGCAGTGATAAACTCGGCACTCTAAAGCACCCGAGAGCGTTTTTTTCGATGCCAACCTAACCAGAGTGACGGGAGCGGCACAATTCAGAAAAAGCGCTCAGCTCGCCGAGAAAATGCGATTTAAGCAATAAAATTAAAAATGCTTATAAAACATAAACCAAACGTTGGAGGTGGTCATTTCTTCATGCGCAGTGATAAACTCGGCACTCTAAAGCACCCAGAGCGTTTTTTTCGATGCCAACCTAACCAGAGTGACGGGAGCGGCACAATTCAGAAAAAGTGCTCAGCTCGCCGAGAAAATGCGATTTAAGCAATAAAATTAAAAATGCTTATAAAACATAAACCAAACGTTGGAGGTGGTCATTTCTTCATGCGCAGTGATAAACTCGGCACTCTAAAGCACCCGAGAGCGTTTTTTTCGATGCCAACCTAACCAGAGTGACGGGAGCGGCACAATTCAGAAAAAGTGCTCAGCTCGCCGAGAAAATGCAATTTAAGCAATAAAATTTAAAATGCTTATAAAACATAAACCAAACGTTGTAGATGGTCATTTCTTATTACGCAGTAATAAACTCGGCACTCTAAAGCACCCGAGAGCGTTTTTTTCCATGCCAACCTAACCAGAGTGACGGGAGCGGCACAATTCAGAAAAAGTGCTCAGCTCGCCGAGAAAATGCGATTTAAGCAATAAAATTAAAAATGCTTATAAAACATAAACCAAACGTTGGAGGTGGTCATTTCTTCATGCGCAGTGATAAACTCGGCACTCTAAAGCACCCGAGAGCGTTTTTTTCCATGCCAACCTAACCAGAGTGACGGGAGCGGCACAATTCAGAAAAAGTGCTCAGCTCGCCGAGAAAATGCGATTTAAGCAATAAAATTAAAAATGCTTATAAAACATAAACCAAACGTTGGAGGTGGTCATTTCTTCATGCGCAGTGATAAACTCGGCACTCTAAAGCACCCGAGAGCGTTTTATTCGATGCCAACCTAACCAGAGTGACGGGAGCGGCACAATTCAGAAAAAGTGCTCAGCTCGCCGAGAAAATGCGATTTAAGCAATAAAATTAAAAATGCTTATAAAACATAAACCAAACGTTGGAGGTGGTCATTTCTTCATGCGCAGTGATAAACTCGGCACTCTAAAGCACCCGAGAGCGTTTTTTTCGATGCCAACCTAACCAGAGTGACGGGAGCGGCACAATTCAGAAAAAGTGCTCAGCTCGCCGAGAAAATGCGATTTAAGCAATAAAATTAAAAATGCTTATAAAACATAAACCAAACGTTGGAGTTGGTCATTTCTTCATGCGCAGTGATAAACTCGGCACTCTAAAGCACCCGAGAGCGTTTTTTTCGATGCCAACCTAACCAGAGTGACGGGAGCGGCACAATTCAGAAAAAGTGCTCAGCTCGCCGAGAAAATGCGATTTAAGCAATAAAATTAAAAATGCTTATAAAACATAAACCAAACGTTGGAGGTGGTCATTTCTTCATGCGCAGTGATAAACTCGGCACTCTAAAGCACCCAAGAGCGTTTTTTTCGATGCCAACCTAACCAGAGTGACGGGAGCGGCACAATTCAGAAAAAGCGCTCAGCTCGCCGAGAAAATGCGATTTAAGCAATAAAATTAAAAATGCTTATAAAACATAAACCAAACGTTGGAGGTGGTCATTTCTTCATGCACAGTGATAAACTCGGCACTCTAAAGCACCCGAGAGCGTTTTTTTCGATGCCAACCTAACCAGAGTGACGGGAGCGGCACAATTCAGAAAAAGTGCTCAGCTCGCCGAGAAAATGCGATTTAAGCAATAAAATTAAAAATGCTTATAAAACATAAACCAAACGTTGTAGATGGTCATTTCTTATTACGCAGTAATAAACTCGGCACTCTAAAGCACCCGAGAGCGTTTTTTTCGATGCCAACCTAACCAGAGTGACGGGAGCGGCACAATTCAGAAAAAGCGCTCAGCTCGCCGAGAAAATGCGATTTAAGCAATAAAATTAAAAATGCTTATAAAACATAAACCAAACGTTGGAGGTGGTCATTTCTTCATGCACAGTGATAAACTCGGCACTCTAAAGCACCCGAGAGCGTTTTTTTCGATGCCAACCTAACCAGAGTGACGGGAGCGGCACAATTCAGAAAAAGTGCTCAGCTCGCCGAGAAAATGCGATTTAAGCATTAAAATTAAAAATGCTTATAAAACATAAACCAAACGTTGTAAATGGTCATTTCTTATTACGCAGTAATAAACTCGGCACTCTAAAGCACCCGAGAGCGTTTTTTTCGATGCCAACCTAACCAGAGTGACGGGAGCGGCACAATTCAGAAAAAGCGCTCAGCTCACCGAGAAAATGCGATTTAAGCAATAAAATTAAAAATGCTTATAAAACATAAACCAAACGTTGGAGGTGGTCTTTTCTTCATGTGCAGTGATAAACTCGGCACTCTAAAGCACCCGAGAGCGTTTTTTTCCATGCCAACCTAACCAGAGTGACGGGAGCGGCACAATTCAGAAAAAGTGCTCAGCTCGCCGAGAAAATGCGATTTAAGCAATAAAATTAAAAATGCTTATAAAACATAAACCAAACGTTGGAGGTGGTCATTTCTTCATGCGCAGTGATAAACTCGGCACTCTAAAGCACCCGAGAGCGTTTTTTTCGATGCCAACCTAACCAGAGTGACGGGAGCGGCACAATTCAGAAAAAGTGCTCAGCTCGCCGAGAAAATGCGATTTAAGCAATAAAATTAAAAATGCTTATAAAACATAAACCAAACGTTGGAGGTGGTCATTTCTTCATGCGCAGTGATAAACTCGGCACTCTAAAGCACCCGAGAGCGTTTTTTTCGATGCCAACCTAACCAGAGTGACGGGAGCGGCACAATTCAGAAAAAGTGCTCAGCTCGCCGAGAAAATGCGATTTAAGCAATAAAATTAAAAATGCTTATAAAACATAAACCAAACGTTGGAGGTGGTCATTTCTTCATGCGCAGTGATAAACTCGGCACTCTAAAGCACCCGAGAGCGTTTTTTTCGATGCCAACCTAACCAGAGTGACGGGAGCGGCACAATTCAGAAAAAGTGCTCAGCTCGCCGAGAAAATGCGATTTAAACAATAAAATTAAAAATGCTTATAAAACATAAACCAAACGTTGTAAATGGTCATTTCTTATTACGCAGTAATAAACTCGGCACTCTAAAGCACCCGAGAGCGTTTTTTTCGATGCCAACCTAACCAGAGTGACGGGAGCGGCACAATTCAGAAAAAGCGCTCAGCTCGCCGAGAAAATGCGATTTAAGCAATAAAATTAAAAATGCTTATAAAACATAAACCAAACGTTGGAGGTGGTCTTTTCTTCATGTGCAGTGATAAACTCGGCACTCTAAAGCACCCGAGAGCGTTTTTTTCCATGCCAACCTAAACAGAGTGACGGGAGCGGCACAATTCAGAAAAAGTGCTCAGCTCGCCGAGAAAATGCGATTTAAGCAATAAAATTAAAAATGCTTATAAAACATAAACCAAACGTTGTAGATGGTCATTTCTTATTACGCAGTAATAAACTCGGCACTCTAAAGCACCCGAGAGCGTTTTTTTCCATGCCAACCTAACCAGAGTGACGGGAGCGGCACAATTCAGAAAAAGTGCTCAGCTCGCCGAGAAAATGCGATTTAAGCAATAAAATTAAAAATGCTTATAAAACATAAACCAAACGTTGGAGGTGGTCATTTCTTCATGCGCAGTGATAAACTCGGCACTCTAAAGCACCCGAGAGCGTTTTTTTCGATGCCAACCTAACCAGAGTGACGGGAGCGGCACAATTCAGAAAAAGTGCTCAGCTCGCCGAGAAAATGCGATTTAAGCAATAAAATTAAAAATGCTTATAAAACATAAACCAAACGTTGTAGATGGTCATTTCTTATTACGCAGTAATAAACTCGGCACTCTAAAGCACCCGAGAGCGTTTTTTTCCATGCCAACCTAACCAGAGTGACGGGAGCGGCACAATTCAGAAAAAGTGCTCAGCTCGCCGAGAAAATGCGATTTAAGCAATAAAATTAAAAATGCTTATAAAGCATAAACCAAACGTTGGAGGTGGTCATTTCTTCATGCGCAGTGATAAACTCGGCACTCTAAAGCACCCGAGAGCGTTTTTTTCCATGCCAACCTAACCAGAGTGACGGGAGCGGCACAATTCAGAAAAAGTGCTCAGCTCGCCGAGAAAATGCGATTTAAGCAATAAAATTAAAAATGCTTATAAAACATAAACCAAACGTTGGAGGTGGTCATTTCTTCATGCGCAGTGATCAACTCGGCACTCTAAAGCACCCGAGAGCGTTTTTTTCCATGCCAACCTAACCAGAGTGACGGGAGCGGCACAATTCAGAAAAAGTGCTCAGCTCGCCGAGAAAATGCGATTTAAGCAATAAAATTAAAAATGCTTATAAAACATAAACCAAACGTTGTAGATGGTCATTTCTTATTACGCAGTAATAAACTCGGCACTCTAAAGCACCCGAGAGCGTTTTTTTCCATGCCAACCTAACCAGAGTGACGGGAGCGGCACAATTCAGAAAAAGTGCTCAGCTCGCCGAGAAAATGCGATTTAAGCAATAAAATTAAAAATGCTTATAAAACATAAACCAAACGTTGGAGGTGGTCATTTCTTCATGCGCAGTGATAAACTCGGCACTCTAAAGCACCCGAGAGCGTTTTTTTCGATGCCAACCTAACCAGAGTGACGGGAGCGGCACAATTCAGAAAAAGTGCTCAGCTCGCCGAGTAAATGCGATTTAAGCAATAAAATTAAAAATGCTTATAAAACATAAACCAAACGTTGGAGGTGGTCATTTCTTCATGCGCAGTGATAAACTCGGCACTCTAAAGCACCCGAGAGCGTTTTTTTCGATGCCAACCTAACCAGAGTGACGGGAGCGGCACAATTCAGAAAAAGCGCTCAGCTCGCCGAGAAAATGCGATTTAAGCAATAAAATTAAAAATGCTTATAAAACATAAACCAAACGTTGGAGGTGGTCATTTCTTCATGCGCAGTGATAAACTCGGCACTCTAAAGCACCCGAGAGCGTTTTTTTCCATGCCAACCTAACCAGAGTGACGGGAGCGGCACAATTCAGAAAAAGCGCTCAGCTCGCCGAGAAAATGCGATTTAAGCAATAAAATTAAAAATGCTTATAAAACATAAACCAAACGTTGGAGGTGGTCATTTCTTCATGCACAGTGATAAACTCGGCACTCTAAAGCACCCGAGAGCGTTTTTTTCGATGCCAACCTAACCAGAGTGACGGGAGCGGCACAATTCAGAAAAAGTGCTCAGCTCGCCGAAAAAATGCGATTTAAGCAATAAAATTAAAAATGCTTATAAAACATAAACCAAACGTTGGAGGTGGTCATTTCTTCATGCGCAGTGATAAACTCGGCACTCTAAAGCACCCGAGAGCGTTTTTTTCGATGCCAACCTAACCAGAGTGACGGGAGCGGCACAATTCAGAAAAAGTGCTCAGCTCGCCGAGAAAATGCGATTTAAGCAATAAAATTAAAAATGCTTATAAAACATAAACCAAACGTTGGAGGTGGTCATTTCTTCATGCGCAGTGATAAACTCGGGACTCTAAAGCACCCGAGAGCGTTTTATTCGATGCCAACCTAACCAGAGTGACGGGAGCGGCACAATTCAGAAAAAGTGCTCAGCTCGCCGAGAAAATGCGATTTAAGCAATAAAATTAAAAATGCTTATAAAACATAAACCAAACGTTGGAGGTGGTCATTTCTTCATGCGCAGTGATAAACTCGGCACTCTAAAGCACCCGAGAGCGTTTTTTTCCATGCCAACCTAACCAGAGTGACGGGAGCGGCACAATTCAGAAAAAGTGCTCAGCTCGCCGAGAAAATGCGATTTAAGCAATAAAATTAAAAATGCTTATAAAACATAAACCAAACGTTGGAGGTGGTCATTTCTTCATGCGCAGTGATAAACTCGGCACTCTAAAGCACCCGAGAGCGTTTTTTTCCATGCCAACCTAACCAGAGTGACGGGAGCGGCACAATTCAGAAAAAGTGCTCAGCTCGCCGAGAAAATGCGATTTAAGCAATAAAATTAAAAATGCTTATAAAACATAAACCAAACGTTGGAGGTGGTCATTTCTTCATGCGCAGTGATAAACTCGGCACTCTAAAGCACCCGAGAGCGTTTTATTTGATGCCAACCTAACCAGAGTGACGGGAGCGGCACAATTCAGAAAAAGTGCTCAGCTCGCCGAGAAAATGCGATTTAAGCAATAAAATTAAAAATGCTTATAAAACATAAACCAAACGTTGGAGGTGGTCATTTCTTCATGCGCAGTGATAAACTCGGCACTCTAAAGCACCCGAGAGCGTTTTTTTCGATGCCAACCTAACCAGAGTGACGGGAGCGGCACAATTCAGAAAAAGCGCTCAGCTCGCCGAGAAAATGCGATTTAAGCAATAAAATTAAAAATGCTTATAAAACATAAACCAAACGTTGGAGGTGGTCATTTCTTCATGCACAGTGATAAACTCGGCACTCTAAAGCACCCGAGAGCGTTTTTTTCGATGCCAACCTAACCAGAGTGACGGGAGCGGCACAATTCAGAAAAAGTGCTCAGCTCGCCGAGAAAATGCGATTTAAGCAATAAAATTAAAAATGCTTATAAAACATAAACCAAACGTTGTAAATGGTCATTTCTTATTACGCAGTAATAAACTCGGCACTCTAAAGCACCCGAGAGCGTTTTTTCGATGCCAACCTAACCAGAGTGACGGGAGCGGCACAATACAGAAAAAGCGCTCAGCTCGCCGAGAAAATGCGATTTAAGCAATAAAATTAAAAATGCTTATAAAACATAAACCAAACGTTGGAGGTGGTCTTTTCTTCATGCGCAGTGATAAACTCGGCACTCTAAAGCACCCGAGAGCGTTTTTTTCCATGCCAACCTAAACAGAGTGACGGGAGCGGCACAATTCAGAAAAAGTGCTCAGCTCGCCGAGAAAATGCGATTTAAGCAATAAAATTAAAAATGCTTATAAAATATAAACCAAACGTTGTAGATGGTCATTTCTTATTACGCAGTAATAAACTCGGCACTCTAAAGCACCCGAGAGCGTTTTTTTCCATGCCAACCTAACCAGAGTGACGGGAGCGGCACAATTCAGAAAAAGTGCTCAGCTCGCCGAGAAAATGCGATTTAAGCAATAAAATTAAAAATGCTTATAAAACATAAACCAAACGTTGGAGGTGGTCATTTCTTCATGCGCAGTGATAAACTCGGCACTCTAAAGCACCCGAGAGCGTTTTTTTCGATGCCAACCTAACCAGAGTGACGGGAGCGGCACAATTCAGAAAAAGTGCTCAGCTCGCCGAGAAAATGCGATTTAAGCAATAAAATTAAAAATGCTTATAAAACATAAACCAAACGTTGGAGGTGGTCATTTCTTCATGCACAGTGATAAACTCGGCACTCTAAAGCACCCGAGAGCGTTTTTTTCCATGCCAACCTAACCAGAGTGACGGGAGCGGCACAATTCAGAAAAAGTGCTCAGCTCGCCGAGAAAATGCGATTTAAGCAATAAAATTAAAAATGCTTATAAAACATAAACCAAACGTTGGAGGTGGTCATTTCTTCATGCGCAGTGATAAACTCGGCACTCTAAAGCACCCGAGAGCGTTTTTTTCCATGCCAACCTAACCAGAGTGACGGGAGCGGCACAATTCAGAAAAAGTGCTCAGCTCGCCGAGAAAATGCGATTTAAGCAATAAAATTAAAAATGCTTATAAAACATAAACCAAACGTTGGAGGTGGTCATTTCTTCATGCACAGTGATAAACTCGGCACTCTAAAGCACCCGAGAGCGTTTTTTTCGATGCCAACCTAACCAGAGTGACGGGAGCGGCACAATTCAGAAAAAGCGCTCAGCTCGCCGAGAAAATGCGATTTAAGCAATAAAATTAAAAATGCTTATAAAACCTAAACCAAACGTTGGAGGTGGTCATTTCTTCATGCGCAGTGATAAACTCGGCACTCTAAAGCACCCGAGAGCGTTTTTTTGGATGCCAACCTAACCAGAGTGACGGGAGCGGCACAATTCAGAAAAAGTGCTCAGCTCGCCGAGAAAATGCGATTTAAGCAATAAAATTAAAAATGCTTATAAAACATAAACCAAACGTTGGAGGTGGTCATTTCTTCATGCGCAGTGATAAACTCGGCACTCTAAAGCACCCGAGAGCGTTTTATTCGATGCCAACCTAACCAGAGTGACGGGAGCGGCACAATTCAGAAAAAGTGCTCAGCTCGCCGAGAAAATGCGATTTAAGCAATAAAATTAAAAATGCTTATAAAACATAAACCAAACGTTGGAGGTGGTCATTTCTTCATGCGCAGTGATAAACTCGGCACTCTAAAGCACCCGAGAGCGTTTTTTTCGATGCCAACCTAACCAGAGTGACGGGAGCGGCACATTTCAGAAAAAGTGCTCAGCTCGCCGAGAAAATGCGATTTAAGCAATAAAATTAAAAATGCTTATAAAACATAAACCAAACGTTGGAGTTGGTCATTTCTTCATGCGCAGTGATAAACTCGGCACTCTAAAGCACCCGAGAGCGTTTTTTTCGATGCCAACCTAACCAGAGTGACGGGAGCGGCACAATTCAGAAAAAGTGCTCAGCTCGCCGAGAAAATGCGATTTAAGCAATAAAATTAAAAATGCTTATAAAACATAAACCAAACGTTGGAGGTGGTCATTTCTTCATGCGCAGTGATAAACTCGGCACTCTAAAGCACCCAAGAGCGTTTTTTTCGATGCCAACCTAACCAGAGTGACGGGAGCGGCACAATTCAGAAAAAGCGCTCAGCTCGCCGAGAAAATGCGATTTAAGCAATAACATTAAAAATGCTTATAAAACATAAACCAAACGTTGGAGGTGGTCATTTCTTCATGCACAGTGATAAACTCGGCACTCTAAAGCACCCGAGAGCGTTTTTTTCGATGCCAACCTAACCAGAGTGACGGGAGCGGCACAATTCAGAAAAAGTGCTCAGCTCGCCGAGAAAATGCGATTTAAGCAATAAAATTAAAAATGCTTATAAAACATAAACCAAACGTTGTAGATGGTCATTTCTTATTACGCAGTAATAAACTCGGCACTCTAAAGCACCCGAGAGCGTTTTTTTCGATGCCAACCTAACCAGAGTGACGGGAGCGGCACAATTCAGAAAAAGCGCTCAGCTCGCCGAGAAAATGCGATTTAAGCAATAAAATTAAAAATGCTTATAAAACATAAACCAAACGTTGGAGGTGGTCATTTCTTCATGCACAGTGATAAACTCGGCACTCTAAAGCACCCGAGAGCGTTTTTTTCGATGCCAACCTAACCAGAGTGACGGGAGCGGCACAATTCAGAAAAAGTGCTCAGCTCGCCGAGAAAATGCGATTTAAGCAATAAAATTAAAAATGCTTATAAAACATAAACCAAACGTTGTAAATGGTCATTTCTTATTACGCAGTAATAAACTCGGCACTCTAAAGCACCCGAGAGCGTTTTTTTTCGATGCCAACCTAACCAGAGTGACGGGAGCGGCACAATTCAGAAAAAGCGCTCAGCTCGCCGAGAAAATGCGATTTAAGCAATAAAATTAAAAATGCTTATAAAACATAAACCAAACGTTGGAGGTGGTCTTTTCTTCATGTGCAGTGATAAACTCGGCACTCTAAAGCACCCGAGAGCGTTTTTTTCCATGCCAACCTAAACAGAGTGACGGGAGCGGCACAATTCAGAAAAAGTGCTCAGCTCGCCGAGAAAATGCGATTTAAGCAATAAAATTAAAAATGCTTATAAAACATAAACCAAACGTTGTAGATGGTCATTTCTTATTACGCAGTAATAAACTCGGCACTCTAAAGCACCCGAGAGCGTTTTTTTCCATGCCAACCTAACCAGAGTGACGGGAGCGGCACAATTCAGAAAAAGTGCTCAGCTCGCCGAGAAAATGCGATTTAAGCAATAAAATTAAAAATGCTTATAAAACATAAACCAAACGTTGGAGGTGGTCATTTCTTCATGCGCAGTGATAAACTCGGCACTCTAAAGCACCCGAGAGCGTTTTTTTCGATGCCAACCTAACCAGAGTGACGGGAGCGGCACAATTCAGAAAAAGTGCTCAGCTCGCCGAGAAAATGCGATTTAAGCAATAAAATTAAAAATGCTTATAAAACATAAACCAAACGTTGGAGGTGGTCATTTCTTCATGCGCAGTGATAAACTCGGCACTCTAAAGCACCCGAGAGCGTTTTTTTCGATGCCAACCTAACCAGAGTGACGGGAGCGGCACAATTCAGAAAAAGTGCTCAGCTCGCCGAGAAAATGCGATTTAAGCAATAAAATTAAAAATGCTTATAAAACATAAACCAAACGTTGGAGGTGGTCATTTCTTCATGCGCAGTGATAAACTCGGCACTCTAAAGCACCCGAGAGCGTTTTTTTCGATGCCAACCTAACCAGAGTGACGGGAGCGGCACAATTCAGAAAAAGTGCTCAGCTCGCCGAGAAAATGCGATTTAAGCAATAAAATTAAAAATGCTTATAAAACATAAACCAAACGTTGTAAATGGTCATTTCTTATTACGCAGTAATAAACTCGGCACTCTAAAGCACCCGAGAGCGTTTTTTTCGATGCCAACCTAACCAGAGTGACGGGAGCGGCACAATTCAGAAAAAGCGCTCAGCTCGCCGAGAAAATGCGATTTAAGCAATAAAATTAAAAATGCTTATAAAACATAAACCAAACGTTGGAGGTGGTCTTTTCTTCATGTGCAGTGATAAACTCGGCACTCTAAAGCACCCGAGAGCGTTTTTTTCCATGCCAACCTAAACAGAGTGACGGGAGCGGCACAATTCAGAAAAAGTGCTCAGCTCGCCGAGAAAATGCGATTTAAGCAATAAAATTAAAAATGCTTATAAAACATAAACCAAACGTTGTAGATGGTCATTTCTTATTACGCAGTAATAAACTCGGCACTCTAAAGCACCCGAGAGCGTTTTTTTCCATGCCAACCTAACCAGAGTGACGGGAGCGGCACAATTCAGAAAAAGTGCTCAGCTCGCCGAGAAAATGCGATTTAAGCAATAAAATTAAAAATGCTTATAAAACATAAACCAAACGTTGGAGGTGGTCATTTCTTCATGCGCAGTGATAAACTCGGCACTCTAAAGCACCCGAGAGCGTTTTTTTCGATGCCAACCTAACCAGAGTGACGGGAGCGGCACAATTCAGAAAAAGTGCTCAGCTCGCCGAGAAAATGCGATTTAAGCAATAAAATTAAAAATGCTTATAAAACATAAACCAAACGTTGTAGATGGTCATTTCTTATTACGCAGTAATAAACTCGGCACTCTAAAGCACCCGAGAGCCTTTTTTTCCATGCCAACCTAACCAGAGAGACGGGAGCGGCACAATTCAGAAAAAGTGCTCAGCTCGCCGAGAAAATGCGATTTAAGCAATAAAATTAAAAATGCTTATAAAACATAAACCAAACGTTGGAGGTGGTCATTTCTTCATGCGCAGTGATAAACTCGGCACTCTAAAGCACCCGAGAGCGTTTTTTTCCATGCCAACCTAACCAGAGTGACGGGAGCGGCACAATTCAGAAAAAGTGCTCAGCTCGCCGAGAAAATGCGATTTAAGCAATAAAATTAAAAATGCTTATAAAACATAAACCAAACGTTGGAGGTGGTCATTTCTTCATGCGCAGTGATAAATTCGGCACTCTAAAGCACCCGAGAGCGTTTTTTTCCATGCCAACCTAACCAGAGTGACGGGAGCGGCACAATTCAGAAAAAGTGCTCAGCTCGCCGAGAAAATGCGATTTAAGCAATAAAATTAAAAATGCTTATAAAACATAAACCAAACGTTGTAGATGGTCATTTCTTATTACGCAGTAATAAACTCGGCACTCTAAAGCACCCGAGAGCGTTTTTTTCCATGCCAACCTAACCAGAGTGACGGGAGCGGCACAATTCAGAAAAAGTGCTCAGCTCGCCGAGAAAATGCGATTTAAGCAATAAAATTAAAAATGCTTATAAAACATAAACCAAACGTTGGAGGTGGTCATTTCTTCATGCGCAGTGATAAACTCGGCACTCTAAAGCACCCGAGAGCGTTTTATTCGATGCCAACCTAACCAGAGTGACGGGAGCGGCACAATTCAGAAAAAGCGCTCAGCTCGCCGAGAAAATGCGATTTAAGCAATAAAATTAAAAATGCTTATAAAACATAAACCAAACGTTGGAGGTGGTCATTTCTTCATGCGCGGTGATAAACTCGGCACTCTAAAGCACCCGAGAGCGTTTTTTTCCATGCCAACCTAACCAGAGTGACGGGAGCGGCACAATTCAGAAAAAGTGCTCAGCTCGCCGAGAAAATGCGATTTAAGCAATAAAATTAAAAATGCTTATAAAACATAAACCAAACGTTGGAGGTGGTCATTTCTTCATGCGCAGTGATAAACTCGGCACTCTAAAGCACCCAAGAGCGTTTTTTTCGATGCCAACCTAACCAGAGTGACGGGAGCGGCACAATTCAGAAAAAGTGCTCAGCTCGCCGAGTAAATGCGATTTAAGCAATAAAATTAAAAATGCTTATAAAACATAAACCAAACGTTGGAGGTGGTCATTTCTTCATGCGCAGTGATAAACTCGGCACTCTAAAGCACCCGAGAGCGTTTTTTTCGATGCCAACCTAACCAGAGTGACGGGAGCGGCACAATTCAGAAAAAGTGCTCAGCTCGCCGAGAAAATGCGATTTAAGCAATAAAATTAAAAATGCTTATAAAACATAAACCAAACGTTGGAGGTGGTCATTTCTTCATGCGCAGTGATAAACTCGGCACTCTAAAGCACCCGAGAGCGTTTTTTTCGATGCCAACCTAACCAGAGTGACGGGAGCGGCACAATTCAGAAAAAGCGCTCAGCTCGCCGAGAAAATGCGATTTAAGCAATAAAATTAAAAATGCTTATAAAACATAAACCAAACGTTGGAGGTGGTCATTTCTTCATGCACAGTGATAAACTCGGCACTCTAAAGCACCCGAGAGCGTTTTTTTCGATGCCAACCTAACCAGAGTGACGGGAGCGGCACAATTCAGAAAAAGTGCTCAGCTCGCCGAGAAAATGCGATTTAAGCAATAAAATTAAAAATGCTTATAAAACATAAACCAAACGTTGGAGGTGGTCATTTCTTCATGCGCAGTGATAAACTCGGCACTCTAAAGCACCCGAGAGCGTTTTTTTCGATGCCAACCTAACCAGAGTGACGGGAGCGGCACAATTCAGAAAAAGCGCTCAGCTCGCCGAGAAAATGCGATTTAAGCAATAAAATTAAAAATGCTTATAAAACATAAACCAAACGTTGGAGGTGGTCATTTCTTCATGCGCAGTGATAAACTCGGCACTCTAAAGCACCCGAGAGCGTTTTTTTCCATGCCAACCTAACCAGAGTGACGGGAGCGGCACAATTCAGAAAAAGCGCTCAGCTCGCCGAGAAAATGCGATTTAAGCAATAAAATTAAAAATGCTTATAAAACATAAACCAAACGTTGGAGGTGGTCATTTCTTCATGCACAGTGATAAACTCGGCACTCTAAAGCACCCGAGAGCGTTTTTTTCGATGCCAACCTAACCAGAGTGACGGGAGCGGCACAATTCAGAAAAAGTGCTCAGCTCGCCGAGAAAATGCGATTTAAGCAATAAAATTAAAAATGCTTATAAAACATAAACCAAACGTTGGAGGTGGTCATTTCTTCATGCGCAGTGATAAACTCGGCACTCTAAAGCACCCGAGAGCGTTTTTTTCGATGCCAACCTAACCAGAGTGACGGGAGCGGCACAATTCAGAAAAAGTGCTCAGCTCGCCGAGAAAATGCGATTTAAGCAATAAAATTAAAAATGCTTATAAAACATAAACCAAACGTTGGAGGTGGTCATTTCTTCATGCGCAGTGATAAACTCGGGACTCTAAAGCACCCGAGAGCGTTTTATTCGATGCCAACCTAACCAGAGTGACGGGAGCGGCACAATTCAGAAAAAGTGCTCAGCTCGCCGAGAAAATGCGATTTAAGCAATAAAATTAAAAATGCTTATAAAACATAAACCAAACGTTGGAGGTGGTCATTTCTTCATGCGCAGTGATAAACTCGGCACTCTAAAGCACCCGAGAGCGTTTTTTTCGATGCCAACCTAACCAGAGTGACGGGAGCGGCACAATTCAGAAAAAGCGCTCAGCTCGCCGAGAAAATGCGATTTAAGCAATAAAATTAAAAATGCTTATAAAACATAAACCAAACGTTGGAGGTGGTCATTTCTTCATGCGCAGTGATAAACTCGGCACTCTAAAGCACCCGAGAGCGTTTTTTTCGATGCCAACCTAACCAGAGTGACGGGAGCGGCACAATTCAGAAAAAGCGCTCAGCTCGCCGAGAAAATGCGATTTAAGCAATAAAATTAAAAATGCTTATAAAACATAAACCAAACGTTGGAGGTGGTCATTTCTTCATGCGCAGTGATAAACTCGGCACTCTAAAGCACCCGAGAGCGTTTTTTTCGATGCCAACCTAACCAGAGTGACGGGAGCGGCACAATTCAGAAAAAGTGCTCAGCTCGCCGAGAAAATGCGATTTAAGCAATAAAATTAAAAATGCTTATAAAACATAAACCAAACGTTGGAGGTGGTCATTTCTTCATGCGCAGTGATAAACTCGGCACTCTAAAGCACCCGAGAGCGTTTTTTTCGATGCCAACCTAACCAGAGTGACGGGAGCGGCACAATTCAGAAAAAGCGCTCAGCTCGCCGAGAAAATGCGATTTAAGCAATAAAATTAAAAATGCTTATAAAACATAAACCAAACGTTGGAGGTGGTCATTTCTTCATGCACAGTGATAAACTCGGCACTCTAAAGCACCCGAGAGCGTTTTTTTCGATGCCAACCTAACCAGAGTGACGGGAGCGGCACAATTCAGAAAAAGTGCTCAGCTCGCCAAGAAAATGCGATTTAAGCAATAAAATTAAAAATGCTTATAAAACATAAACCAAACGTTGGAGGTGGTCATTTCTTCATGCGCAGTGATAAACTCGGCACTCTAAAGCACCCGAGAGCGTTTTTTTCGATGACAACCTAACCAGAGTGACGGGAGCGGCACAATTCAGAAAAAGTGCTCAGCTCGCCGAGAAAATGCGATTTAAGCAATAAAATTTAAAATGCTTATAAAACATAAACCAAACGTTGTAGATGGTCATTTCTTATTACCCAGTAATAAACTCGGCACTCTAAAGCACCCGAGAGCGTTTTTTTCCATGCCAACCTAACCAGAGTGACGGGAGCGGCACAATTCAGAAAAAGTGCTCAGCTCGCCGAGAAAATGCGATTTAAGCAATAAAATTAAAAATGCTTATAAAACATAAACCAAACGTTGGAGGTGGTCATTTCTTCATGCGCAGTGATAAACTCGGCACTCTAAAGCACCCAAGAGCGTTTTTTTTCGATGCCAACCTAACCAGAGTGACGGGAGCGGCACAATTCAGAAAAAGCGCTCAGCTCGCCGAGAAAATGCGATTTAAGCAATAAAATTAAAAATGCTTATAAAACATAAACCAAACGTTGGAGGTGGTCATTTCTTCATGCGCGGTGATAAACTCGGCACTCTAAAGCACCCGAGAGCGTTTTTTTCGATGCCAACCTAACCAGAGTGACGGGAGCGGCACAATTCAGAAAAAGCGCTCAGCTCGCCGAGAAAATGCGATTTAAGCAATAAAATTAAAAATGCTTATAAAACATAAACCAAACGTTGGAGGTGGTCATTTCTTCATGCGCAGTGATAAACTCGGCACTCTAAAGCACCCGAGAGCGTTTTTTTCCATGCCAACCTAAACAGAGTGACGGGAGCGGCACAATTCAGAAAAAGTGCTCAGCTCGCCGAGAAAATGCGATTTAAGCAATAAAATTAAAAATGCTTATAAAACATAAACCAAACGTTGTAGATGGTCATTTCTTATTACGCAGTAATAAACTCGGCACTCTAAAGCACCCGAGAGCGATTTTTTCCATGCCAACCTAACCAGAGTGACGGGAGCGGCACAATTCAGAAAAAGTGCTCAGCTCGCCGAGAAAATGCAATTTAAGCAATAAAATTAAAAATGCTTATAAAACATAAACCAAACGTTGGAGGTGGTCATTTCTTCATGCGCAGTGATAAACTCGGCACTCTAAAGCACCCGAGAGCGTTTTTTTCGATGCCAACCTAACCAGAGTGACGGGAGCGGCACAATTCAGAAAAAGTGCTCAGCTCGCCGAGAAAATGCGATTTAAGCAATAAAATTAAAAATGCTTATAAAACATAAACCAAACGTTGGAGGTGGCCATTTCTTCATGCGCAGTGATAAACTCGGCACTCTAAAGCACCCGAGAGCGTTTTTTTCCATGCCAACCTAACCAGAGTGACGGGAGCGGCACAATTCAGAAAAAGTGCTCAGCTCGCCGAGAAAATGCGATTTAAGCAATAAAATTAAAAATGCTTATAAAACATAAACCAAACGTTGGAGGTGGTCTTTTCTTCATGCGCAGTGATAAACTCGGCACTCTAAAGCACCCGAGAGTGTTTTTTTCCATGCCAACCTAAACAGAGTGACGGGAGCGGCACAATTCAGAAAAAGTGCTCAGCTCGCCGAGAAAATGCGATTTAAGCAATAAAATTAAAAATGCTTATAAAACATAAACCAAACGTTGTAAATGGTCATTTCTTATTACGCAGTAATAAACTCGGCACTCTAAAGCACCCGAGAGCGTTTTTTTCGATGCCAACCTAACCAGAGTGACGGGAGCGGCACAATTCAGAAAAAGCGCTCAGCTCGCCGAGAAAATGCGATTTAAGCAATAAAATTAAAAATGCTTATAAAACATAAACCAAACGTTGGAGGTGGTCTTTTCTTCATGTGCAGTGATAAACTCGGCACTCTAAAGCACCCGAGAGCGTTTTTTTCCATGCCAACCTAAACAGAGTGACGGGAGCGGCACAATTCAGAAAAAGTGCTCAGCTCGCCGAGAAAATGCGATTTAAGCAATAAAATTAAAAATGCTTATAAAACATAAACCAAACGTTGTAGATGGTCATTTCTTATTACGCAGTAATAAACTCGGCACTCTAAAGCACCCGAGAGCGTTTTTTTCCATGCCAACCTAACCAGAGTGACAGGAGCGGCACAATTCAGAAAAAGTGCTCAGCTCGCCGAGAAAATGCGATTTAAGCAATAAAATTAAAAATGCTTATAAAACATAAACCAAACGTTGGAGGTGGTCATTTCTTCATGCGCAGTGATAAACTCGGCACTCTAAAGCACCCGAGAGCGTTTTTTTCGATGCCAACCTAACCAGAGTGACGGGAGCGGCACAATTCAGAAAAAGTCCTCAGCTCGCCGAGAAAATGCGATTTAAGCAATAAAATTAAAAATGCTTATAAAACATAAACCAAACGTTGTAGATGGTCATTTCTTATTACGCAGTAATAAACTCGGCACTCTAAAGCACCCGAGAGCGTTTTTTTCCATGCCAACCTAACCAGAGTGACGGGAGCGGCACAATTCAGAAAAAGTGCTCAGCTCGCCGAGAAAATGCGATTTAAGCAATAAAATTAAAAATGCTTATAAAACATAAACCAAACGTTGGAGGTGGTCATTTCTTCATGCGCAGTGATAAACTCGGCACTCTAAAGCACCCGAGAGCGTTTTTTTCCATGCCAACCTAACCAGAGTGACGGGAGCGGCACAATTCAGAAAAAGTGCTCAGCTCGCCGAGAAAATGCGATTTAAGCAATAAAATTAAAAATGCTTATAAAACATAAACCAAACGTTGGAGGTGGTCATTTCTTCATGCGCAGTGATAAACTCGGCACTCTAAAGCACCCGAGAGCGTTTTTTTCCATGCCAACCTAACCAGAGTGACGGGAGCGGCACAATTCAGAAAAAGTGCTCAGCTCGCCGAGAAAATGCGATTTAAGCAATAAAATTAAAAATGCTTATAAAACATAAACCAAACGTTGTAGATGGTCATTTCTTATTACGCAGTAATAAACTCGGCACTCTAAAGCACCCGAGAGCGTTTTTTTCCATGCCAACCTAACCAGAGTGACGGGAGCGGCACAATTCAGAAAAAGTGCTCAGCTCGCCGAGAAAATGCGATTTAAGCAATAAAATTAAAAATGCTTATAAAACATAAACCAAACGTTGGAGGTGGTCATTTCTTCATGCGCAGTGATAAACTCGGCACTCTAAAGCACCCGAGAGCGTTTTATTCGATGCCAACCTAACCAGAGTGACGGGAGCGGCACAATTCAGAAAAAGCGCTCAGCTCGCCGAGAGAATGCGATTTAAGCAATAAAATTAAAAATGCTTATAAAACATAAACCAAACGTTGGAGGTGGTCATTTCTTCATGCGCGGTGATAAACTCGGCACTCTAAAGCACCCGAGAGCGTTTTTTTCCATGCCAACCTAACCAGAGTGACGGGAGCGGCACAATTCAGAAAAAGTGCTCAGCTCGCCGAGAAAATGCGATTTAAGCAATAAAATTAAAAATGCTTATAAAACATAAACCAAACGTTGGAGGTGGTCATTTCTTCATGCGCAGTGATAAACTCGGCACTCTAAAGCACCCGAGAGCGTTTTTTTCGATGCCAACCTAACCAGAGTGACGGGAGCGGCACAATTCAGAAAAAGTGCTCAGCTCGCCGAGTAAATGCGATTTAAGCAATAAAATTAAAAATGCTTATAAAACATAAACCAAACGTTGGAGGTGGTCATTTCTTCATGCGCAGTGATAAACTCGGCACTCTAAAGCACCCGAGAGCGTTTTTTTCGATGCCAACCTAACCAGAGTGACGGGAGCGGCACAATTCAGAAAAAGCGCTCAGCTCGCCGAGAAAATGCGATTTAAGCAATAAAATTAAAAATGCTTATAAAACATAAACCAAACGTTGGAGGTGGTCATTTCTTCATGCGCAGTGATAAACTCGGCACTCTAAAGCACCCGAGAGCGTTTTTTTCCATGCCAACCTAACCAGAGTGACGGGAGCGGCACAATTCAGAAAAAGCGCTCAGCTCGCCGAGAAAATGCGATTTAAGCAATAAAATTAAAAATGCTTATAAAACATAAACCAAACGTTGGAGGTGGTCATTTCTTCATGCACAGTGATAAACTCGGCACTCTAAAGCACCCGAGAGCGTTTTTTTCGATGCCAACCTAACCAGAGTGACGGGAGCGGCACAATTCAGAAAAAGTGCTCAGCTCGCCGAGAAAATGCGATTTAAGCAATAAAATTAAAAATGCTTATAAAACATAAACCAAACGTTGGAGGTGGTCATTTCTTCATGCGCAGTGATAAACTCGGCACTCTAAAGCACCCGAGAGCGTTTTTTTCGATGCCAACCTAACCAGAGTGACGGGAGCGGCACAATTCAGAAAAAGTGCTCAGCTCGCCGAGAAAATGCGATTTAAGCAATAAAATTAAAAATGCTTATAAAACATAAACCAAACGTTGGAGGTGGTCATTTCTTCATGCGCAGTGATAAACTCGGGACTCTAAAGCACCCGAGAGCGTTTTATTCGATGCCAACCTAACCAGAGTGACGGGAGCGGCACAATTCAGAAAAAGTGCTCAGCTCGCCGAGAAAATGCGATTTAAGCAATAAAATTAAAAATGCTTATAAAACATAAACCAAACGTTGGAGGTGGTCATTTCTTCATGCGCAGTGATAAACTCGGCACTCTAAAGCACCCGAGAGCGTTTTTTTCGATGCCAACCTAACCAGAGTGACGGGAGCGGCACAATTCAGAAAAAGCGCTCAGCTCGCCGAGAAAATGCGATTTAAGCAATAAAATTAAAAATGCTTATAAAACATAAACCAAACGTTGGAGGTGGTCATTTCTTCATGCGCAGTGATAAACTCGGCACTCTAAAGCACCCGAGAGCGTTTTTTTCGATGCCAACCTAACCAGAGTGACGGGAGCGGCACAATTCAGAAAAAGCGCTCAGCTCGCCGAGAAAATGCGATTTAAGCAATAAAATTAAAAATGCTTATAAAACATAAACCAAACGTTGGAGGTGGTCATTTCTTCATGCGCAGTGATAAACTCGGCACTCTAAAGCACCCGAGAGCGTTTTTTTCGATGCCAACCTAACCAGAGTGACGGGAGCGGCACAATTCAGAAAAAGTGCTCAGCTCGCCGAGAAAATGCGATTTAAGCAATAAAATTAAAAATGCTTATAAAACATAAACCAAACGTTGGAGGTGGTCATTTCTTCATGCGCAGTGATAAACTCGGCACTCTAAAGCACCCGAGAGCGTTTTTTTCGATGCCAACCTAACCAGAGTGACGGGAGCGGCACAATTCAGAAAAAGTGCTCAGCTCGCCGAGAAAATGCAATTTAAGCAATAAAATTTAAAATGCTTATAAAACATAAACCAAACGTTGTAGATGGTCATTTCTTATTACGCAGTAATAAACTCGGCACTCTTAAGCACCCGAGAGCGTTTTTTTCCATGCCAACCTAACCAGAGTGACGGGAGCGGCACAATTCAGAAAAAGTGCTCAGCTCGCCGAGAAAATGCGATTTAAGCAATAAAATTAAAAATGCTTATAAAACATAAACCAAACGTTGGAGGTGGTCATTTCTTCATGCGCAGTGATAAACTCGGCACTCTAAAGCACCCGAGAGCGTTTTTTTCCATGCCAACCTAACCAGAGTGACGGGAGCGGCACAATTCAGAAAAAGTGCTCAGCTCGCCGAGAAAATGCGATTTAAGCAATAAAATTAAAAATGCTTATAAAACATAAACCAAACGTTGGAGGTGGTCATTTCTTCATGCGCAGTGATAAACTCGGCACTCTAAAGCACCCGAGAGCGTTTTATTCGATGCCAACCTAACCAGAGTGACGGGAGCGGCACAATTCAGAAAAAGTGCTCAGCTCGCCGAGAAAATGCGATTTAAGCAATAAAATTAAAAATGCTTATAAAACATAAACCAAACGTTGGAGGTGGTCATTTCTTCATGCGCAGTGATAAACTCGGCACTCTAAAGCACCCGAGAGCGTTTTTTTCGATGCCAACCTAACCAGAGTGACGGGAGCGGCACAATTCAGAAAAAGTGCTCAGCTCGCCGAGAAAATGCGATTTAAGCAATAAAATTAAAAATGCTTATAAAACATAAACCAAACGTTGGAGTTGGTCATTTCTTCATGCGCAGTGATAAACTCGGCACTCTAAAGCACCCGAGAGCGTTTTTTTCGATGCCAACCTAACCAGAGTGACGGGAGCGGCACAATTCAGAAAAAGTGCTCAGCTCGCCGAGAAAATGCGATTTAAGCAATAAAATTAAAAATGCTTATAAAACATAAACCAAACGTTGGAGGTGGTCATTTCTTCATGCGCAGTGATAAACTCGGCACTCTAAAGCACCCAAGAGCGTTTTTTTCGATGCCAACCTAACCAGAGTGACGGGAGCGGCACAATTCAGAAAAAGCGCTCAGCTCGCCGAGAAAATGCGATTTAAGCAATAAAATTAAAAATGCTTATAAAACATAAACCAAACGTTGGAGGTGGTCATTTCTTCATGCACAGTGATAAACTCGGCACTCTAAAGCACCCGAGAGCGTTTTTTTCGATGCCAACCTAACCAGAGTGACGGGAGCGGCACAATTCAGAAAAAGTGCTCAGCTCGCCGAGAAAATGCGATTTAAGCAATAAAATTAAAAATGCTTATAAAACATAAACCAAACGTTGGAGGTGGTCATTTCTTCATGCGCAGTGATAAACTCGGCACTCTAAAGCACCCGAGAGCGTTTTTTTCGATGCCAACCTAACCAGAGTGACGCGAGCGGCACAATTCAGAAAAAGCGCTCAGCTCGCCGAGAAAATGCGATTTAAGCAATAAAATTAAAAATGCTTATAAAACATAAACCAAACGTTGGAGGTGGTAATTTCTTCATGCGCAGTGATAAACTCGGCACTCTAAAGCACCCGAGAGCGTTTTTTTCGATGCCAACCTAACCAGAGTGACGGGAGCGGCACAATTCAGAAAAAGTGCTCAGCTCGCCGAGAAAATGCGATTTAAGCAATAAAATTAAAAATGCTTATAAAACATAAACCAAACGTTGGAGTTGGTCATTTCTTCATGCGCAGTGATAAACTCGGCACTCTAAAGCACCCGAGAGCGTTTTTTTCGATGCCAACCTAACCAGAGTGAAGGGAGCGGCACAATTCAGAAAAAGTGCTCAGCTCGCCGAGAAAATGCGATTTAAGCAATAAAATTAAAAATGCTTATAAAACATAAACCAAACGTTGGAGGTGGTCATTTCTTCATGCGCAGTGATAAACTCGGCACTCTAAAGCACCCAAGAGCGTTTTTTTCGATGCCAACCTAACCAGAGTGACGGGAGCGGCACAATTCAGAAAAAGCGCTCAGCTCGCCGAGAAAATGCGATTTAAGCAATAAAATTAAAAATGCTTATAAAACATAAACCAAACGTTGGAGGTGGTCATTTCCTCATGCACAG
This sequence comes from Syngnathus typhle, assembly GCF_033458585.1. NCBI lineage: Eukaryota > Metazoa > Chordata > Actinopteri > Syngnathiformes > Syngnathidae > Syngnathus > Syngnathus typhle. The sequence goes on along the minus strand of NW_026872017.1, from coordinate 140,911 downwards.
TGATAAACTCGGCACTCTAAAGCACCCGAGAGCGTTTTTTTCGATGCCAACCTAACCAGAGTGACGGGAGCGGCACAATTCAGAAAAAGTGCTCAGCTCGCCGAGAAAATGCGATTTAAGCAATAAAATTAAAAATGCTTATAAAACATAAACCAAACGTTGTAGATGGTCATTTCTTATTACGCAGTAATAAACTCGGCACTCTAAAGCACCCGAGAGCGTTTTTTTCGATGCCAACCTAACCAGAGTGACGGGAGCGGCACAATTCAGAAAAAGCGCTCAGCTCGCCGAGAAAATGCGATTTAAGCAATAAAATTAAAAATGCTTATAAAACATAAACCAAACGTTGGAGGTGGTCATTTCTTCATGCACAGTGATAAACTCGGCACTCTAAAGCACCCGAGAGCGTTTTTTTCGATGCCAACCTAACCAGAGTGACGGGAGCGGCACAATTCAGAAAAAGTGCTCAGCTCGCCGAGAAAATGCGATTTAAGCAATAAAATTAAAAATGCTTATAAAACATAAACCAAACGTTGTAAATTGTCATTTCTTATTACGCAGTAATAAACTCGGCACTCTAAAGCACCCGAGAGCGTTTTTTTCGATGCCAACCTAACCAGAGTGACGGGAGCGGCACAATTCAGAAAAAGCGCTCAGCTCGCCGAGAAAATGCGATTTAAGCAATAAAATTAAAAATGCTTATAAAACATAAACCAAACGTTGGAGGTGGTCATTTCTTCATGCACAGTGATAAACTCGGCACTCTAAAGCACCCGAGAGCGTTTTTTTTCATGCCAACCTAACCAGAGTGACGGGAGCGGCACAATTCAGAAAGTGCTCAGCTCGCCGAGAAAATGCGATTTAAGCAATAAAATTAAAAATGCTTATAAAACATAAACCAAATATTGGAGGTGGTCATTTCTTCATGCGCAGTGATAAACTCGGCACTTTAAAGCACCCGAGAGCGTTTTTTTCGATGCCAACCTAACCAGAGTGACGGGAGCGGCACAATTCAGAAAAAGTGCTCAGCTCGCCGAGAAAATGCGATTTAAGCAATAAAATTAAAAATGCTTATAAAACATAAACCAAACGTTGGAGGTGGTCATTTCTTCATGCGCAGTGATAAACTCGGCACTCTAAAGCACCCGAGAGCGTTTTTTTCCATGCCAACCTAACCAGAGTGACGGGAGCGGCACAATTCAGAAAAAGTGCTCAGCTCGCCGAGAAAATGCGATTTAAGCAATAAAATTAAAAATGCTTATAAAACATAAACCAAACGTTGGAGGTGGCCATTTCTTCATGCGCAGTGATAAACTCGGCACTCTAAAGCACCCGAGAGCGTTTTTTTCCATGCCAACCTAACCAGAGTGACGGGAGCGGCACAATTCAGAAAAAGTGCTCAGCTCGCCGAGAAAATGCGATTCAAGCAATAAAATTAAAAATGCTTATAAAACATAAACCAAACGTTGGAGGTGGCCATTTCTTCATGCGCAGTGATAAACTCGGCACTCTAAAGCACCCGAGAGCGTTTTTTTCCATGCCAACCTAACCAGAGTGACGGGAGCGGCACAATTCAGAAAAAGTGCTCAGCTCGCCGAGAAAATGCGATTTAAGCAATAAAATTAAAAATGCTTATAAAACATAAACCAAACGTTGGAGGTGGTCATTTCTTCATGCACAGTGATAAACTCGGCACTCTAAAGCACCCGAGAGCGTTTTTTTCCATGCCAACCTAACCAGAGTGACAGGAGCGGCACAATTCAGAAAAAGTGCTCAGCTCGCCGAGAAAATGCGATTTAAGCAATAAAATTAAAAATGCTTATAAAACATAAACCAAACGTTGGAGGTGGTCTTTTCTTCATGCGCAGTGATAAACTCGGCACTCTAAAGCACCCGAGAGTGTTTTTTTCCATGCCAACCTAAACAGAGTGACGGGAGCGGCACAATTCAGAAAAAGTGCTCAGCTCGCCGAGAAAATGCGATTTAAGCAATAAAATTAAAAATGCTTATAAAACATAAACCAAACGTTGTAGATGGTCATTTCTTATTACGCAGTAATAAACTCGGCACTCTAAAGCACCCGAGAGCGTTTTTTTCCATGCCAACCTAACCAGAGTGACGGGAGCGGCACAATTCAGAAAAAGTGCTCAGCTCGCCGAGAAAATGCGATTTAAGCAATAAAATTAAAAATGCTTATAAAACATAAACCAAACGTTGGAGGTGGTCATTTCTTCATGCGCAGTGATAAACTCGGCACTCTAAAGCACCCGAGAGCGTTTTTTTCCATGCCAACCTAACCAGAGTGACGGGAGCGGCACAATTCAGAAAAAGTGCTCAGCTCGCCGAGAAAATGCGATTTAAGCAATAAAATTAAAAATGCTTATAAAACATAAACCAAACGTTGGAGGTGGTCATTTCTTCATGCGCAGTGATAAACTCGGCACTCTAAAGCACCCGAGAGCGTTTTTTTCCATGCCAACCTAACCAGAGTGACAGGAGCGGCACAATTCAGAAAAAGTGCTCAGCTCGCCGAGAAAATGCGATTTAAGCAATAAAATTAAAAATGCTTATAAAACATAAACCAAACGTTGGAGGTGGTCTTTTCTTCATGCGCAGTGATAAACTCGGCACTCTAAAGCACCCGAGAGCGTTTTTTTCCATGCCAACCTAAACAGAGTGACGGGAGCGGCACAATTCAGAAAAAGTGCTCAGCTCGCCGAGAAAATGCGATTTAAGCAATAAAATTAAAAATGCTTATAAAACATAAACCAAACGTTGTAGATGGTCATTTCTTATTACGCAGTAATAAACTCGGCACTCTAAAGCACCCGAGAGCGTTTTTTTCCATGCCAACCTAACCAGAGTGACGGGAGCGGCACAATTCAGAAAAAGTGCTCAGCTCGCCGAGAAAATGCGATTTAAGCAATAAAATTAAAAATGCTTATAAAACATAAACCAAACGTTGGAGGTGGTCATTTCTTCATGCGCAGTGATAAACTCGGCACTCTAAAGCACCCGAGAGCGTTTTTTTCGATGCCAACCTAACCAGAGTGACGGGAGCGGCACAATTCAGAAAAAGTGCTCAGCTCGCCGAGAAAATGCGATTTAAGCAATAAAATTAAAAATGCTTATAAAACATAAACCAAACGTTGGAGGTGGCCATTTCTTCATGCGCAGTGATAAACTCGGCACTCTAAAGCACCCGAGAGCGTTTTTTTCCATGCCAACCTAACCAGAGTGACGGGAGCGGCACAATTCAGAAAAAGTGCTCAGCTCGCCGAGAAAATGCGATTTAAGCAATAAAATTAAAAATGCTTATAAAACATAAACCAAACGTTGGAGGTGGTCATTTCTTCATGCGCAGTGATAAACTCGGCACTCTAAAGCACCCGAGAGCGTTTTTTTCGATGCCAACCTAACCAGAGTGACGGGAGCGGCACAATTCAGAAAAAGTGCTCAGCTCGCCGAGAAAATGCGATTTAAGCAATAACATTAAAAATGCTTATAAAACATAAACCAAACGTTGTAGATGGTCATTTCTTATTACGCAGTAATAAACTCGGCACTCTAAAGCACCCGAGAGCGTTTTTTTCCATGCCAACCTAACCAGAGTGACGGGAGCGGCACAATTCAGAAAAAGTGCTCAGCTCGCCGAGAAAATGCGATTTAAGCAATACAATTAAAAATGCTTATAAAACATAAACCAAACGTTGGAGGTGGTCATTTCTTCATGTGCAGTGATAAACTCGGCACTCTAAAGCACCCGAGAGCGTTTTTTTCCATGCCAACCTAACCAGAGTGACGGGAGCGGCACAATTCAGAAAAAGTGCTCAGCTCGCCGAGAAAATGCGATTTAAGCAATAAAATTAAAAATGCTTATAAAACATAAACCAAACGTTGGAGGTGGTCATTTCTTCATGCACAGTGATAAACTCGGCACTCTAAAGCACCCGAGAGCGTTTTTTTCCATGCCAACCTAACCAGAGTGACGGGAGCGGCACAATTCAGAAAAAGTGCTCAGCTCGCCGAGAAAATGCGATTTAAGCAATAAAATTAAAAATGCTTATAAAACATAAACCAAACGTTGGAGGTGGTCATTTCTTCATGCACAGTGATAAACTCGGCACTCTAAAGCACCCGAGAGCGTTTTTTTCCATGCCAACCTAACCAGAGTGACAGGAGCGGCACAATTCAGAAAAAGTGCTCAGCTCGCCGAGAAAATGCGATTTAAGCAATAAAATTAAAAATGCTTATAAAACATAAACCAAACGTTGGAGGTGGTCTTTTCTTCATGCGCAGTGATAAACTCGGCACTCTAAAGCACCCGAGAGTGTTTTTTTCCATGCCAACCTAAACAGAGTGACGGGAGCGGCACAATTCAGAAAAAGTGCTCAGCTCGCCGAGAAAATGCGATTTAAGCAATAAAATTAAAAATGCTTATAAAACATAAACCAAACGTTGTAGATGGTCATTTCTTATTACGCAGTAATAAACTCGGCACTCTAAAGCACCCGAGAGCGTTTTTTTCCATGCCAACCTAACCAGAGTGACGGGAGCGGCACAATTCAGAAAAAGTGCTCAGCTCGCCGAGAAAGTGCGATTTAAGCAATAAAATTAAAAATGCTTATAAAACATAAACCAAACGTTGGAGGTGGTCATTTCTTCATGCGCAGTGATAAACTCGGCACTCTAAAGCACCCGAGAGCGTTTTTTTCCATGCCAACCTAACCAGAGTGACGGGAGCGGCACAATTCAGAAAAAGTGCTCAGCTCGCCGAGAAAATGCGATTTAAGCAATAAAATTAAAAATGCTTATAAAACATAAACCAAACGTTGGAGGTGGTCATTTCTTCATGCGCAGTGATAAACTCGGCACTCTAAAGCACCCGAGAGCGTTTTTTTCCATGCCAACCTAACCAGAGTGACAGGAGCGGCACAATTCAGAAAAAGTGCTCAGCTCGCCGAGAAAATGCGATTTAAGCAATAAAATTAAAAATGCTTATAAAACATAAACCAAACGTTGGAGGTGGTCTTTTCTTCATGCGCAGTGATAAACTCGGCACTCTAAAGCACCCGAGAGCGTTTTTTTCCATGCCAACCTAAACAGAGTGACGGGAGCGGCACAATTCAGAAAAAGTGCTCAGCTCGCCGAGAAAATGCGATTTAAGCAATAAAATTAAAAATGCTTATAAAACATAAACCAAACGTTGTAGATGGTCATTTCTTATTACGCAGTAATAAACTCGGCACTCTAAAGCACCCGAGAGCGTTTTTTTCCATGCCAACCTAACCAGAGTGACGGGAGCGGCACAATTCAGAAAAAGTGCTCAGCTCGCCGAGAAAATGCGATTTAAGCAATAAAATTAAAAATGCTTATAAAACATAAACCAAACGTTGGAGGTGGTCATTTCTTCATGCGCAGTGATAAACTCGGCACTCTAAAGCACCCGAGAGCGTTTTTTTCGATGCCAACCTAACCAGAGTGACGGGAGCGGCACAATTCAGAAAAAGTGCTCAGCTCGCCGAGAAAATGCGATTTAAGCAATAAAATTAAAAATGCTTATAAAACATAAACCAAACGTTGGAGGTGGCCATTTCTTCATGCGCAGTGATAAACTCGGCACTCTAAAGCACCCGAGAGCGTTTTTTTCCATGCCAACCTAACCAGAGTGACGGGAGCGGCACAATTCAGAAAAAGTGCTCAGCTCGCCGAGAAAATGCGATTTAAGCAATAAAATTAAAAATGCTTATAAAACATAAACCAAACGTTGGAGGTGGTCATTTCTTCATGCGCAGTGATAAACTCGGCACTCTAAAGCACCCGAGAGCGTTTTTTTCGATGCCAACCTAACCAGAGTGACGGGAGCGGCACAATTCAGAAAAAGTGCTCAGCTCGCCGAGAAAATGCGATTTAAGCAATAAAATTAAAAATGCTTATAAAACATAAACCAAACGTTGTAGATGGTCATTTCTTATTACGCAGTAATAAACTCGGCACTCTAAAGCACCCGAGAGCGTTTTTTTCCATGCCAACCTAACCAGAGTGACGGGAGCGGCACAATTCAGAAAAAGTGCTCAGCTCGCCGAGAAAATGCGATTTAAGCAATACAATTAAAAATGCTTATAAAACATAAACCAAACGTTGGAGGTGGTCATTTCTTCATGTGCAGTGATAAACTCGGCACTCTAAAGCACCCGAGAGCGTTTTTTTCCATGCCAACCTAACCAGAGTGACGGGAGCGGCACAATTCAGAAAAAGTGCTCAGCTCGCCGAGAAAATGCGATTTAAGCAATAAAATTAAAAATGCTTATAAAACATAAACCAAACGTTGGAGGTGGTCATTTCTTCATGCACAGTGATAAACTCGGCACTCTAAAGCACCCGAGAGCGTTTTTTTCCATGCCAACCTAACCAGAGTGACGGGAGCGGCACAATTCAGAAAAAGCGCTCAGCTCGCCGAGAAAATGCGATTTAAGCAATAAAATTAAAAATGCTTATAAAACATAAACCAAACGTTGGAGGTGGTCATTTCTTCATGCACAGTGATAAACTCGGCACTCTAAAGCACCCGAGAGCGTTTTTTTCGATGCCAACCTAACCAGAGTGACGGGAGCGGCACAATTCAGAAAAAGTGCTCAGCTCGCCGAGAAAATGCGATTTAAGCAATAAAATTAAAAATGCTTATAAAACATAAACCAAACGTTGGAGGTGGTCATTTCTTCATGCGCAGTGATAAACTCGGCACTCTAAAGCACCCGAGAGCGTTTTTTTCGATGCCAACCTAACCAGAGTGACGGGAGCGGCACAATTCAGAAAAAGTGCTCAGCTCGCCGAGAAAATGCGATTTAAGCAATAAAATTAAAAATGCTTATAAAACATAAACCAAACGTTGGAGGTGGTCATTTCTTCATGCGCAGTGATAAACTCGGGACTCTAAAGCACCCGAGAGCGTTTTATTCGATGCCAACCTAACCAGAGTGACGGGAGCGGCACAATTCAGAAAAAGTGCTCAGCTCGCCGAGAAAATGCGATTTAAGCAATAAAATTAAAAATGCTTATAAAACATAAACCAAACGTTGGAGGTGGTCATTTCTTCATGCGCAGTGATAAACTCGGCACTCTAAAGCACCCGAGAGCGTTTTTTTCGATGCCAACCTAACCAGAGTGACGGGAGCGGCACAATTCAGAAAAAGCGCTCAGCTCGCCGAGAAAATGCGATTTAAGCAATAAAATTAAAAATGCTTATAAAACATAAACCAAACGTTGGAGGTGGTCATTTCTTCATGCGCAGTGATAAACTCGGCACTCTAAAGCACCCGAGAGCGTTTTTTTCGATGCCAACCTAACCAGAGTGACGGGAGCGGCACAATTCAGAAAAAGCGCTCAGCTCGCCGAGAAAATGCGATTTAAGCAATAAAATTAAAAATGCTTATAAAACATAAACCAAACGTTGGAGGTGGTCATTTCTTCATGCGCAGTGATAAACTCGGCACTCTAAAGCACCCGAGAGCGTTTTTTTCCATGCCAACCTAACCAGAGTGACGGGAGCGGCACAATTCAGAAAAAGCGCTCAGCTCGCCGAGAAAATGCGATTTAAGCAATAAAATTAAAAATGCTTATAAAACATAAACCAAACGTTGGAGGTGGTCATTTCTTCATGCACAGTGATAAACTCGGCACTCTAAAGCACCCGAGAGCGTTTTTTTCGATGCCAACCTAACCAGAGTGACGGGAGCGGCACAATTCAGAAAAAGTGCTCAGCTCGCCGAGAAAATGCGATTTAAGCAATAAAATTAAAAATGCTTATAAAACATAAACCAAACGTTGGAGGTGGTCATTTCTTCATGCGCAGTGATAAACTCGGCACTCTAAAGCACCCGAGAGCGTTTTTTTCGATGCCAACCTAACCAGAGTGACGGGAGCGGCACAATTCAGAAAAAGTGCTCAGCTCGCCGAGAAAATGCGATTTAAGCAATAAAATTAAAAATGCTTATAAAACATAAACCAAACGTTGGAGGTGGTCATTTCTTCATGCGCAGTGATAAACTCGGGACTCTAAAGCACCCGAGAGCGTTTTATTCGATGCCAACCTAACCAGAGTGACGGGAGCGGCACAATTCAGAAAAAGTGCTCAGCTCGCCGAGAAAATGCGATTTAAGCAATAAAATTAAAAATGCTTATAAAACATAAACCAAACGTTGGAGGTGGTCATTTCTTCATGCGCAGTGATAAACTCGGCACTCTAAAGCACCCGAGAGCGTTTTTTTCGATGCCAACCTAACCAGAGTGACGGGAGCGGCACAATTCAGAAAAAGCGCTCAGCTCGCCGAGAAAATGCGATTTAAGCAATAAAATTAAAAATGCTTATAAAACATAAACCAAACGTTGGAGGTGGTCATTTCTTCATGCGCAGTGATAAACTCGGCACTCTAAAGCACCCGAGAGCGTTTTTTTCGATGCCAACCTAACCAGAGTGACGGGAGCGGCACAATTCAGAAAAAGCGCTCAGCTCGCCGAGAAAATGCGATTTAAGCAATAAAATTAAAAATGCTTATAAAACATAAACCAAACGTTGGAGGTGGTCATTTCTTCATGCGCAGTGATAAACTCGGCACTCTAAAGCACCCGAGAGCGTTTTTTTCGATGCCAACCTAACCAGAGTGACGGGAGCGGCACAATTCAGAAAAAGTGCTCAGCTCGCCGAGAAAATGCGATTTAAGCAATAAAATTAAAAATGCTTATAAAACATAAACCAAACGTTGGAGGTGGTCATTTCTTCATGCGCAGTGATAAACTCGGCACTCTAAAGCACCCGAGAGCGTTTTTTTCGATGCCAACCTAACCAGAGTGACGGGAGCGGCACAATTCAGAAAAAGCGCTCAGCTCGCCGAGAAAATGCGATTTAAGCAATAAAATTAAAAATGCTTATAAAACATAAACCAAACGTTGGAGGTGGTCATTTCTTCATGCACAGTGATAAACTCGGCACTCTAAAGCACCCGAGAGCGTTTTTTTCGATGCCAACCTAACCAGAGTGACGGGAGCGGCACAATTCAGAAAAAGTGCTCAGCTCGCCGAGAAAATGCGATTTAAGCAATAAAATTAAAAATGCTTATAAAACATAAACCAAACGTTGGAGGTGGTCATTTCTTCATGCGCAGTGATAAACTCGGCACTCTAAAGCACCCGAGAGCGTTTTTTTCGATGACAACCTAACCAGAGTGACGGGAGCGGCACAATTCAGAAAAAGTGCTCAGCTCGCCGAGAAAATGCGATTTAAGCAATAAAATTTAAAATGCTTATAAAACATAAACCAAACGTTGTAGATGGTCATTTCTTATTACCCAGTAATAAACTCGGCACTCTAAAGCACCCGAGAGCGTTTTTTTCCATGCCAACCTAACCAGAGTGACGGGAGCGGCACAATTCAGAAAAAGTGCTCAGCTCGCCGAGAAAATGCGATTTAAGCAATAAAATTAAAAATGCTTATAAAACATAAACCAAACGTTGGAGGTGGTCATTTCTTCATGCGCAGTGATAAACTCGGCACTCTAAAGCACCCAAGAGCGTTTTTTTTCGATGCCAACCTAACCAGAGTGACGGGAGCGGCACAATTCAGAAAAAGCGCTCAGCTCGCCGAGAAAATGCGATTTAAGCAATAAAATTAAAAATGCTTATAAAACATAAACCAAACGTTGGAGGTGGTCATTTCTTCATGCGCGGTGATAAACTCGGCACTCTAAAGCACCCGAGAGCGTTTTTTTCGATGCCAACCTAACCAGAGTGACGGGAGCGGCACAATTCAGAAAAAGTGCTCAGCTCGCCGAGAAAATGCGATTTAAGCAATAAAATTAAAAATGCTTATAAAACATAAACCAAACGTTGGAGGTGGTCATTTCTTCATGCGCAGTGATAAACTCGGCACTCTAAAGCACCCGAGAGCGTTTTGTTCGATGCCAACCTAACCAGAGTGACGGGAGCGGCACAATTCAGAAAAAGTGCTCAGCTCGCCGAGAAAATGCGATTTAAGCAATAAAATTAAAAATGCTTATAAAACATAAACCAAACGTTGGAGGTGGTCATTTCTTCATGCGCAGTGATAAACTCGGCACTCTAAAGCACCCGAGAGCGTTTTTTTCGATGCCAACCTAACCAGAGTGACGGGAGCGGCACAATTCAGAAAAAGCGCTCAGCTCGCCGAGAAAATGCGATTTAAGCAATAAAATTAAAAATGCTTATAAAACATAAACCAAACGTTGGAGGTGGTCATTTCTTCATGCGCAGTGATAAACTCGGCACTCTAAAGCACCCGAGAGCGTTTTTTTCCATGCCAACCTAAACAGAGTGACGGGAGCGGCACAATTCAGAAAAAGTGCTCAGCTCGCCGAGAAAATGCGATTTAAGCAATAAAATTAAAAATGCTTATAAAACATAAACCAAACGTTGGAGGTGGTCATTTCTTCATGCGCGGTGATAAACTCGGCACTCTAAAGCACCCGAGAGCGTTTTTTTCGATGCCAACCTAACCAGAGTGACGGGAGCGGCACAATTCAGAAAAAGTGCTCAGCTCGCCGAGAAAATGCAATTTAAGCAATAAAATTAAAAATGCTTATAAAACATAAACCAAACGTTGGAGGTGGTCATTTCTTCATGCGCAGTGATAAACTCGGCACTCTAAAGCACCCGAGAGCGTTTTTTTCGATGCCAACCTAACCAGAGTGACGGGAGCGGCACAATTCAGAAAAAGTGCTCAGCTCGCCGAGAAAATGCGATTTAAGCAATAAAATTAAAAATGCTTATAAGACATAAACCAAACGTTGGAGGTGGCCATTTCTTCATGCGCAGTGATAAACTCGGCACTCTAAAGCACCCGAGAGCGTTTTTTTCCATGCCAACCTAACCAGAGTGACGGGAGCGGCACAATTCAGAAAAAGCGCTCAGCTCGCCGAGAAAATGCGATTTAAGCAATAAAATTAAAAATGCTTATAAAACATAAACCAAACGTTGGAGGTGGTCATTTCTTCATGCGCAGTGATAAACTCGGCACTCTAAAGCACCCGAGAGCGTTTTTTTCCATGCCAACCTAAACAGAGTGACGGGAGCGGCACAATTCAGAAAAAGTGCTCAGCTCGCCGAGAAAATGCGATTTAAGCAATAAAATTAAAAATGCTTATAAAACATAAACCAAACGTTGTAGATGGTCATTTCTTATTACGCAGTAATAAACTCGGCACTCTAAAGCACCCGAGAGCGATTTTTTCCATGCCAACCTAACCAGAGTGACGGGAGCGGCACAATTCAGAAAAAGTGCTCAGCTCGCCGAGAAAATGCAATTTAAGCAATAAAATTAAAAATGCTTATAAAACATAAACCAAACGTTGGAGGTGGTCATTTCTTCATGCGCAGTGATAAACTCGGCACTCTAAAGCACCCGAGAGCGTTTTTTTCGATGCCAACCTAACCAGAGTGACGGGAGCGGCACAATTCAGAAAAAGTGCTCAGCTCGCCGAGAAAATGCGATTTAAGCAATAAAATTAAAAATGCTTATAAGACATAAACCAAACGTTGGAGGTGGCCATTTCTTCATGCGCAGTGATAAACTCGGCACTCTAAAGCACCCGAGAGCGTTTTTTTCCATGCCAACCTAACCAGAGTGACGGGAGCGGCACAATTCAGAAAAAGTGCTCAGCTCGCCGAGAAAATGCGATTTAAGCAATAAAATTAAAAATGCTTATAAAACATAAACCAAACGTTGGAGGTGGTCTTTTCTTCATGCGCAGTGATAAACTCGGCACTCTAAAGCACCCGAGAGTGTTTTTTTCCATGCCAACCTAAACAGAGTGACGGGAGCGGCACAATTCAGAAAAAGTGCTCAGCTCGCCGAGAAAATGCGATTTAAGCAATAAAATTAAAAATGCTTATAAAACATAAACCAAACGTTGTAAATGGTCATTTCTTATTACGCAGTAATAAACTCGGCACTCTAAAGCACCCGAGAGCGTTTTTTTCGATGCCAACCTAACCAGAGTGACGGGAGCGGCACAATTCAGAAAAAGCGCTCAGCTCGCCGAGAAAATGCGATTTAAGCAATAAAATTAAAAATGCTTATAAAACATAAACCAAACGTTGGAGGTGGTCTTTTCTTCATGTGCAGTGATAAACTCGGCACTCTAAAGCACCCGAGAGCGTTTTTTTCCATGCCAACCTAAACAGAGTGACGGGAGCGGCACAATTCAGAAAAAGTGCTCAGCTCGCCGAGAAAATGCGATTTAAGCAATAAAATTAAAAATGCTTATAAAACATAAACCAAACGTTGTAGATGGTCATTTCTTATTACGCAGTAATAAACTCGGCACTCTAAAGCACCCGAGAGCGTTTTTTTCCATGCCAACCTAACCAGAGTGACGGGAGCGGCACAATTCAGAAAAAGTGCTCAGCTCGCCGAGAAAATGCGATTTAAGCAATAAAATTAAAAATGCTTATAAAACATAAACCAAACGTTGGAGGTGGTCATTTCTTCATGCGCAGTGATAAACTCGGCACTCTAAAGCACCCGAGAGCGTTTTTTTCGATGCCAACCTAACCAGAGTGACGGGAGCGGCACAATTCAGAAAAAGTGCTCAGCTCGCCGAGAAAATGCGATTTAAGCAATAAAATTAAAAATGCTTATAAAACATAAACCAAACGTTGTAGATGGTCATTTCTTATTACGCAGTAATAAACTCGGCACTCTAAAGCACCCGAGAGCGTTTTTTTCCATGCCAACCTAACCAGAGTGACGGGAGCGGCACAATTCAGAAAAAGTGCTCAGCTCGCCGAGAAAATGCGATTTAAGCAATAAAATTAAAAATGCTTATAAAACATAAACCAAACGTTGGAGGTGGTCATTTCTTCATGCGCAGTGATAAACTCGGCACTCTAAAGCACCCGAGAGCGTTTTTTTCCATGCCAACCTAACCAGAGTGACGGGAGCGGCACAATTCAGAAAAAGTGCTCAGCTCGCCGAGAAAATGCGATTTAAGCAATAAAATTAAAAATGCTTATAAAACATAAACCAAACGTTGTAGATGGTCATTTCTTATTACGCAGTAATAAACTCGGCACTCTAAAGCACCCGAGAGCGTTTTTTTCCATGCCAACCTAACCAGAGTGACGGGAGCGGCACAATTCAGAAAAAGTGCTCAGCTCGCCGAGAAAATGCGATTTAAGCAATAAAATTAAAAATGCTTATAAAACATAAACCAAACGTTGGAGGTGGTCATTTCTTCATGCGCAGTGATAAACTCGGCACTCTAAAGCACCCGAGAGCGTTTTATTCGATGCCAACCTAACCAGAGTGACGGGAGCGGCACAATTCAGAAAAAGCGCTCAGCTCGCCGAGAAAATGCGATTTAAGCAATAAAATTAAAAATGCTTATAAAACATAAACCAAACGTTGGAGGTGGTCATTTCTTCATGCGCGGTGATAAACTCGGCACTCTAAAGCACCCGAGAGCGTTTTTTTCCATGCCAACCTAACCAGAGTGACGGGAGCGGCACAATTCAGAAAAAGTGCTCAGCTCGCCGAGAAAATGCGATTTAAGCAATAAAATTAAAAATGCTTATAAAACATAAACCAAACGTTGGAGGTGGTCATTTCTTCATGCGCAGTGATAAACTCGGCACTCTAAAGCACCCGAGAGCGTTTTTTTCGATGCCAACCTAACCAGAGTGACGGGAGCGGCACAATTCAGAAAAAGTGCTCAGCTCGCCGAGTAAATGCGATTTAAGCAATAAAATTAAAAATGCTTATAAAACATAAACCAAACGTTGGAGGTGGTCATTTCTTCATGCGCAGTGATAAACTCGGCACTCTAAAGCACCCGAGAGCGTTTTTTTCGATGCCAACCTAACCAGAGTGACGGGAGCGGCACAATTCAGAAAAAGCGCTCAGCTCGCCGAGAAAATGCGATTGAAGCAATAAAATTAAAAATGCTTATAAAACATAAACCAAACGTTGGAGGTGGTCATTTCTTCATGCGCAGTGATAAACTCGGCACTCTAAAGCACCCGAGAGCGTTTTTTTCCATGCCAACCTAACCAGAGTGACGGGAGCGGCACAATTCAGAAAAAGCGCTCAGCTCGCCGAGAAAATGCGATTTAAGCAATAAAATTAAAAATGCTTATAAAACATAAACCAAACGTTGGAGGTGGTCATTTCTTCATGCACAGTGATAAACTCGGCACTCTAAAGCACCCGAGAGCGTTTTTTTCGATGCCAACCTAACCAGAGTGACGGGAGCGGCACAATTCAGAAAAAGTGCTCAGCTCGCCGAGAAAATGCGATTTAAGCAATAAAATTAAAAATGCTTATAAAACATAAACCAAACGTTGGAGGTGGTCATTTCTTCATGCGCAGTGATAAACTCGGCACTCTAAAGCACCCGAGAGCGTTTTTTTCGATGCCAACCTAACCAGAGTGACGGGAGCGGCACAATTCAGAAAAAGTGCTCAGCTCGCCGAGAAAATGCGATTTAAGCAATAAAATTAAAAATGCTTATAAAACATAAACCAAACGTTGGAGGTGGTCATTTCTTCATGCGCAGTGATAAACTCGGGACTAAAGCACCCGAGAGCGTTTTATTCGATGCCAACCTAACCAGAGTGACGGGAGCGGCACAATTCAGAAAAAGTGCTCAGCTCGCCGAGAAAATGCGATTTAAGCAATAAAATTAAAAATGCTTATAAAACATAAACCAAACGTTGGAGGTGGTCATTTCTTCATGCGCAGTGATAAACTCGGCACTCTAAAGCACCCGAGAGCGTTTTTTTCGATGCCAACCTAACCAGAGTGACGGGAGCGGCACAATTCAGAAAAAGTGCTCAGCTCGCCGAGAAAATGCGATTTAAGCAATAAAATTAAAAATGCTTATAAAACATAAACCAAACGTTGTAGATGGTCATTTCTTATTACGCAGTAATAAACTCGGCACTCTAAAGCACCCGAGAGCGTTTTTTTCCATGCCAACCTAACCAGAGTGACGGGAGCGGCACAATTCAGAAAAAGTGCTCAGCTCGCCGAGAAAATGCGATTTAAGCAATAAAATTAAAAATGCTTATAAAACATAAACCAAACGTTGGAGGTGGTCATTTCTTCATGCGCAGTGATAAACTCGGCACTCTAAAGCACCCGAGAGCGTTTTTTTCCATGCCAACCTAACCAGAGTGACGGGAGCGGCACAATTCAGAAAAAGTGCTCAGCTCGCCGAGAAAATGCGATTTAAGCAATAAAATTAAAAATGCTTATAAAACATAAACCAAACGTTGTAGATGGTCATTTCTTATTACGCAGTAATAAACTCGGCACTCTAAAGCACCCGAGAGCGTTTTTTTCCATGCCAACCTAACCAGAGTGACGGGAGCGGCACAATTCAGAAAAAGTGCTCAGCTCGCCGAGAAAATGCGATTTAAGCAATAAAATTAAAAATGCTTATAAAACATAAACCAAACGTTGGAGGTGGTCATTTCTTCATGCGCAGTGATAAACTCGGCACTCTAAAGCACCCGAGAGCGTTTTATTCGATGCCAACCTAACCAGAGTGACGGGAGCGGCACAATTCAGAAAAAGCGCTCAGCTCGCCGAGAAAATGCGATTTAAGCAATAAAATTAAAAATGCTTATAAAACATAAACCAAACGTTGGAGGTGGTCATTTCTTCATGCGCGGTGATAAACTCGGCACTCTAAAGCACCCGAGAGCGTTTTTTTCCATGCCAACCTAACCAGAGTGACGGGAGCGGCACAATTCAGAAAAAGTGCTCAGCTCGCCGAGAAAATGCGATTTAAGCAATAAAATTAAAAATGCTTATAAAACATAAACCAAACGTTGGAGGTGGTCATTTCTTCATGCGCAGTGATAAACTCGGCACTCTAAAGCACCCGAGAGCGTTTTTTTCGATGCCAACCTAACCAGAGTGACGGGAGCGGCACAATTCAGAAAAAGTGCTCAGCTCGCCGAGTAAATGCGATTTAAGCAATAAAATTAAAAATGCTTATAAAACATAAACCAAACGTTGGAGGTGGTCATTTCTTCATGCGCAGTGATAAACTCGGCACTCTAAAGCACCCGAGAGCGTTTTTTTCGATGCCAACCTAACCAGAGTGACGGGAGCGGCACAATTCAGAAAAAGCGCTCAGCTCGCCGAGAAAATGCGATTGAAGCAATAAAATTAAAAATGCTTATAAAACATAAACCAAACGTTGGAGGTGGTCATTTCTTCATGCGCAGTGATAAACTCGGCACTCTAAAGCACCCGAGAGCGTTTTTTTCCATGCCAACCTAACCAGAGTGACGGGAGCGGCACAATTCAGAAAAAGCGCTCAGCTCGCCGAGAAAATGCGATTTAAGCAATAAAATTAAAAATGCTTATAAAACATAAACCAAACGTTGGAGGTGGTCATTTCTTCATGCACAGTGATAAACTCGGCACTCTAAAGCACCCGAGAGCGTTTTTTTCGATGCCAACCTAACCAGAGTGACGGGAGCGGCACAATTCAGAAAAAGTGCTCAGCTCGCCGAGAAAATGCGATTTAAGCAATAAAATTAAAAATGCTTATAAAACATAAACCAAACGTTGGAGGTGGTCATTTCTTCATGCGCAGTGATAAACTCGGCACTCTAAAGCACCCGAGAGCGTTTTTTTCGATGCCAACCTAACCAGAGTGACGGGAGCGGCACAATTCAGAAAAAGTGCTCAGCTCGCCGAGAAAATGCGATTTAAGCAATAAAATTAAAAATGCTTATAAAACATAAACCAAACGTTGGAGGTGGTCATTTCTTCATGCGCAGTGATAAACTCGGGACTAAAGCACCCGAGAGCGTTTTATTCGATGCCAACCTAACCAGAGTGACGGGAGCGGCACAATTCAGAAAAAGTGCTCAGCTCGCCGAGAAAATGCGATTTAAGCAATAAAATTAAAAATGCTTATAAAACATAAACCAAACGTTGGAGGTGGTCATTTCTTCATGCGCAGTGATAAACTCGGCACTCTAAAGCACCCGAGAGCGTTTTTTTCGATGCCAACCTAACCAGAGTGACGGGAGCGGCACAATTCAGAAAAAGCGCTCAGCTCGCCGAGAAAATGCGATTTAAGCAATAAAATTAAAAATGCTTATAAAACATAAACCAAACGTTGGAGGTGGTCATTTCTTCATGCGCAGTGATAAACTCGGCACTCTAAAGCACCCGAGAGCGTTTTTTTCGATGCCAACCTAACCAGAGTGACGGGAGCGGCACAATTCAGAAAAAGCGCTCAGCTCGCCGAGAAAATGCGATTTAAGCAATAAAATTAAAAATGCTTATAAAACATAAACCAAACGTTGGAGGTGGTCATTTCTTCATGCGCAGTGATAAACTCGGCACTCTAAAGCACCCGAGAGCGTTTTTTTCGATGCCAACCTAACCAGAGTGACGGGAGCGGCACAATTCAGAAAAAGTGCTCAGCTCGCCGAGAAAATGCGATTTAAGCAATAAAATTAAAAATGCTTATAAAACATAAACCAAACGTTGGAGGTGGTCATTTCTTCATGCGCAGTGATAAACTCGGCACTCTAAAGCACCCGAGAGCGTTTTTTTCGATGCCAACCTAACCAGAGTGACGGGAGCGGCACAATTCAGAAAAAGTGCTCAGCTCGCCGAGAAAATGCAATTTAAGCAATAAAATTTAAAATGCTTATAAAACATAAACCAAACGTTGTAGATGGTCATTTCTTATTACGCAGTAATAAACTCGGCACTCTTAAGCACCCGAGAGCGTTTTTTTCCATGCCAACCTAACCAGAGTGACGGGAGCGGCACAATTCAGAAAAAGTGCTCAGCTCGCCGAGAAAATGCGATTTAAGCAATAAAATTAAAAATGCTTATAAAACATAAACCAAACGTTGGAGGTGGTCATTTCTTCATGCGCAGTGATAAACTCGGCACTCTAAAGCACCCGAGAGCGTTTTTTTCCATGCCAACCTAACCAGAGTGACGGGAGCGGCACAATTCAGAAAAAGTGCTCAGCTCGCCGAGAAAATGCGATTTAAGCAATAAAATTAAAAATGCTTATAAAACATAAACCAAACGTTGGAGGTGGTCATTTCTTCATGCGCAGTGATAAACTCGGCACTCTAAAGCACCCGAGAGCGTTTTATTCGATGCCAACCTAACCAGAGTGACGGGAGCGGCACAATTCAGAAAAAGTGCTCAGCTCGCCGAGAAAATGCGATTTAAGCAATAAAATTAAAAATGCTTATAAAACATAAACCAAACGTTGGAGGTGGTCATTTCTTCATGCGCAGTGATAAACTCGGCACTCTAAAGCACCCGAGAGCGTTTTTTTCGATGCCAACCTAACCAGAGTGACGGGAGCGGCACAATTCAGAAAAAGTGCTCAGCTCGCCGAGAAAATGCGATTTAAGCAATAAAATTAAAAATGCTTATAAAACATAAACCAAACGTTGGAGTTGGTCATTTCTTCATGCGCAGTGATAAACTCGGCACTCTAAAGCACCCGAGAGCGTTTTTTTCGATGCCAACCTAACCAGAGTGACGGGAGCGGCACAATTCAGAAAAAGTGCTCAGCTCGCCGAGAAAATGCGATTTAAGCAATAAAATTAAAAATGCTTATAAAACATAAACCAAACGTTGGAGGTGGTCATTTCTTCATGCGCAGTGATAAACTCGGCACTCTAAAGCACCCAAGAGCGTTTTTTTCGATGCCAACCTAACCAGAGTGACGGGAGCGGCACAATTCAGAAAAAGCGCTCAGCTCGCCGAGAAAATGCGATTTAAGCAATAAAATTAAAAATGCTTATAAAACATAAACCAAACGTTGGAGGTGGTCATTTCTTCATGCACAGTGATAAACTCGGCACTCTAAAGCACCCGAGAGCGTTTTTTTCGATGCCAACCTAACCAGAGTGACGGGAGCGGCACAATTCAGAAAAAGTGCTCAGCTCGCCGAGAAAATGCGATTTAAGCAATAAAATTAAAAATGCTTATAAAACATAAACCAAACGTTGGAGGTGGTCATTTCTTCATGCGCAGTGATAAACTCGGCACTCTAAAGCACCCGAGAGCGTTTTTTTCGATGCCAACCTAACCAGAGTGACGCGAGCGGCACAATTCAGAAAAAGCGCTCAGCTCGCCGAGAAAATGCGATTTAAGCAATAAAATTAAAAATGCTTATAAAACATAAACCAAACGTTGGAGGTGGTAATTTCTTCATGCGCAGTGATAAACTCGGCACTCTAAAGCACCCGAGAGCGTTTTTTTCGATGCCAACCTAACCAGAGTGACGGGAGCGGCACAATTCAGAAAAAGTGCTCAGCTCGCCGAGAAAATGCGATTTAAGCAATAAAATTAAAAATGCTTATAAAACATAAACCAAACGTTGGAGTTGGTCATTTCTTCATGCGCAGTGATAAACTCGGCACTCTAAAGCACCCGAGAGCGTTTTTTTCGATGCCAACCTAACCAGAGTGAAGGGAGCGGCACAATTCAGAAAAAGTGCTCAGCTCGCCGAGAAAATGCGATTTAAGCAATAAAATTAAAAATGCTTATAAAACATAAACCAAACGTTGGAGGTGGTCATTTCTTCATGCGCAGTGATAAACTCGGCACTCTAAAGCACCCAAGAGCGTTTTTTTCGATGCCAACCTAACCAGAGTGACGGGAGCGGCACAATTCAGAAAAAGCGCTCAGCTCGCCGAGAAAATGCGATTTAAGCAATAAAATTAAAAATGCTTATAAAACATAAACCAAACGTTGGAGGTGGTCATTTCCTCATGCACAGTGATAAACTCGGCACTCTAAAGCACCCGAGAGCGTTTTTTTCGATGCCAACCTAACCAGAGTGACGGGAGCGGCACAATTCAGAAAAAGTGCTCAGCTCGCCGAGAAAATGCGATTTAAGCAATAAAATTAAAAATGCTTATAAAACATAAACCAAACGTTGTAGATGGTCATTTCTTATTACGCAGTAATAAACTCGGCACTCTAAAGCACCCGAGAGCGTTTTTTTCGATGCCAACCTAACCAGAGTGACGGGAGCGGCACAATTCAGAAAAAGCGCTCAGCTCGCCGAGAAAATGCGATTTAAGCAATAAAATTAAAAATGCTTATAAAACATAAACCAAACGTTGGAGGTGGTCATTTCTTCATGCACAGTGATAAACTCGGCACTCTAAAGCACCCGAGAGCGTTTTTTTCGATGCCAACCTAACCAGAGTGACGGGAGCGGCACAATTCAGAAAAAGTGCTCAGCTCGCCGAGAAAATGCGATTTAAGCAATAAAATTAAAAATGCTTATAAAACATAAACCAAACGTTGTAAATTGTCATTTCTTATTACGCAGTAATAAACTCGGCACTCTAAAGCACCCGAGAGCGTTTTTTTCGATGCCAACCTAACCAGAGTGACGGGAGCGGCACAATTCAGAAAAAGCGCTCAGCTCGCCGAGAAAATGCGATTTAAGCAATAAAATTAAAAATGCTTATAAAACATAAACCAAACGTTGGAGGTGGTCATTTCTTCATGCACAGTGATAAACTCGGCACTCTAAAGCACCCGAGAGCGTTTTTTTTCATGCCAACCTAACCAGAGTGACGGGAGCGGCACAATTCAGAAAAAGTGCTCAGCTCGCCGAGAAAATGCGATTTAAGCAATAAAATTAAAAATGCTTATAAAACATAAACCAAATATTGGAGGTGGTCATTTCTTCATGCGCAGTGATAAACTCGGCACTTTAAAGCACCCGAGAGCGTTTTTTTCGATGCCAACCTAACCAGAGTGACGGGAGCGGCACAATTCAGAAAAAGTGCTCAGCTCGCCGAGAAAATGCGATTTAAGCAATAAAATTAAAAATGCTTATAAAACATAAACCAAACGTTGGAGGTGGTCATTTCTTCATGCGCAGTGATAAACTCGGCACTCTAAAGCACCCGAGAGCGTTTTTTTCCATGCCAACCTAACCAGAGTGACGGGAGCGGCACAATTCAGAAAAAGTGCTCAGCTCGCCGAGAAAATGCGATTTAAGCAATAAAATTAAAAATGCTTATAAAACATAAACCAAACGTTGGAGGTGGCCATTTCTTCATGCGCAGTGATAAACTCGGCACTCTAAAGCACCCGAGAGCGTTTTTTTCCATGCCAACCTAACCAGAGTGACGGGAGCGGCACAATTCAGAAAAAGTGCTCAGCTCGCCGAGAAAATGCGATTCAAGCAATAAAATTAAAAATGCTTATAAAACATAAACCAAACGTTGGAGGTGGCCATTTCTTCATGCGCAGTGATAAACTCGGCACTCTAAAGCACCCGAGAGCGTTTTTTTCCATGCCAACCTAACCAGAGTGACGGGAGCGGCACAATTCAGAAAAAGTGCTCAGCTCGCCGAGAAAATGCGATTTAAGCAATAAAATTAAAAATGCTTATAAAACATAAACCAAACGTTGGAGGTGGTCATTTCTTCATGCACAGTGATAAACTCGGCACTCTAAAGCACCCGAGAGCGTTTTTTTCCATGCCAACCTAACCAGAGTGACAGGAGCGGCACAATTCAGAAAAAGTGCTCAGCTCGCCGAGAAAATGCGATTTAAGCAATAAAATTAAAAATGCTTATAAAACATAAACCAAACGTTGGAGGTGGTCTTTTCTTCATGCGCAGTGATAAACTCGGCACTCTAAAGCACCCGAGAGTGTTTTTTTCCATGCCAACCTAAACAGAGTGACGGGAGCGGCACAATTCAGAAAAAGTGCTCAGCTCGCCGAGAAAATGCGATTTAAGCAATAAAATTAAAAATGCTTATAAAACATAAACCAAACGTTGTAGATGGTCATTTCTTATTACGCAGTAATAAACTCGGCACTCTAAAGCACCCGAGAGCGTTTTTTTCCATGCCAACCTAACCAGAGTGACGGGAGCGGCACAATTCAGAAAAAGTGCTCAGCTCGCCGAGAAAATGCGATTTAAGCAATAAAATTAAAAATGCTTATAAAACATAAACCAAACGTTGGAGGTGGTCATTTCTTCATGCGCAGTGATAAACTCGGCACTCTAAAGCACCCGAGAGCGTTTTTTTCCATGCCAACCTAACCAGAGTGACGGGAGCGGCACAATTCAGAAAAAGTGCTCAGCTCGCCGAGAAAATGCGATTTAAGCAATAAAATTAAAAATGCTTATAAAACATAAACCAAACGTTGGAGGTGGTCATTTCTTCATGCGCAGTGATAAACTCGGCACTCTAAAGCACCCGAGAGCGTTTTTTTCCATGCCAACCTAACCAGAGTGACAGGAGCGGCACAATTCAGAAAAAGTGCTCAGCTCGCCGAGAAAATGCGATTTAAGCAATAAAATTAAAAATGCTTATAAAACATAAACCAAACGTTGGAGGTGGTCTTTTCTTCATGCGCAGTGATAAACTCGGCACTCTAAAGCACCCGAGAGCGTTTTTTTCCATGCCAACCTAAACAGAGTGACGGGAGCGGCACAATTCAGAAAAAGTGCTCAGCTCGCCGAGAAAATGCGATTTAAGCAATAAAATTAAAAATGCTTATAAAACATAAACCAAACGTTGTAGATGGTCATTTCTTATTACGCAGTAATAAACTCGGCACTCTAAAGCACCCGAGAGCGTTTTTTTCCATGCCAACCTAACCAGAGTGACGGGAGCGGCACAATTCAGAAAAAGTGCTCAGCTCGCCGAGAAAATGCGATTTAAGCAATAAAATTAAAAATGCTTATAAAACATAAACCAAACGTTGGAGGTGGTCATTTCTTCATGCGCAGTGATAAACTCGGCACTCTAAAGCACCCGAGAGCGTTTTTTTCGATGCCAACCTAACCAGAGTGACGGGAGCGGCACAATTCAGAAAAAGTGCTCAGCTCGCCGAGAAAATGCGATTTAAGCAATAAAATTAAAAATGCTTATAAAACATAAACCAAACGTTGGAGGTGGCCATTTCTTCATGCGCAGTGATAAACTCGGCACTCTAAAGCACCCGAGAGCGTTTTTTTCCATGCCAACCTAACCAGAGTGACGGGAGCGGCACAATTCAGAAAAAGTGCTCAGCTCGCCGAGAAAATGCGATTTAAGCAATAAAATTAAAAATGCTTATAAAACATAAACCAAACGTTGGAGGTGGTCATTTCTTCATGCGCAGTGATAAACTCGGCACTCTAAAGCACCCGAGAGCGTTTTTTTCGATGCCAACCTAACCAGAGTGACGGGAGCGGCACAATTCAGAAAAAGTGCTCAGCTCGCCGAGAAAATGCGATTTAAGCAATAAAATTAAAAATGCTTATAAAACATAAACCAAACGTTGTAGATGGTCATTTCTTATTACGCAGTAATAAACTCGGCACTCTAAAGCACCCGAGAGCGTTTTTTTCCATGCCAACCTAACCAGAGTGACGGGAGCGGCACAATTCAGAAAAAGTGCTCAGCTCGCCGAGAAAATGCGATTTAAGCAATACAATTAAAAATGCTTATAAAACATAAACCAAACGTTGGAGGTGGTCATTTCTTCATGTGCAGTGATAAACTCGGCACTCTAAAGCACCCGAGAGCGTTTTTTTCCATGCCAACCTAACCAGAGTGACGGGAGCGGCACAATTCAGAAAAAGTGCTCAGCTCGCCGAGAAAATGCGATTTAAGCAATAAAATTAAAAATGCTTATAAAACATAAACCAAACGTTGGAGGTGGTCATTTCTTCATGCACAGTGATAAACTCGGCACTCTAAAGCACCCCAGAGCGTTTTTTTCGATGCCAACCTAACCAGAGTGACGGGAGCGGCACAATTCAGAAAAAGCGCTCAGCTCGCCGAGAAAATGCGATTTAAGCAATAAAATTAAAAATGCTTATAAAACATAAACCAAACGTTGGAGGTGGTCATTTCTTCATGCACAGTGATAAACTCGGCACTCTAAAGCACCCGAGAGCGTTTTTTTCGGTACCAACCTAACCAGAGTGACGGGAGCGGCACAATTCAGAAAAAGTGCTCAGCTCGCCGAGAAAATGCGATTTAAGCAATAAAATTAAAAATGCTTATAAAACATAAACCAAACGTTGGAGGTGGTCATTTCTTCATGCGCAGTGATAAACTCGGCACTCTAAAGCACCCGAGAGCGTTTTTTTCGATGCCAACCTAACCAGAGTGACGGGAGCGGCACAATTCAGAAAAAGTGCTCAGCTCGCCGAGAAAATGCAATTTAAGCAATAAAATTTAAAATGCTTATAAAACATAAACCAAACGTTGTAGATGGTCATTTCTTATTACGCAGTAATAAACTCGGCACTCTAAAGCACCCGAGAGCGTTTTTTTCCATGCCAACCTAACCAGAGTGACGGGAGCGGCACAATTCAGAAAAAGTGCTCAGCTCGCCGAGAAAATGCGATTTAAGCAATAAAATTAAAAATGCTTATAAAACATAAACCAAACGTTGGAGGTGGTCATTTCTTCATGCGCAGTGATAAACTCGGCACTCTAAAGCACCCGAGAGCGTTTTTTTCCATGCCAACCTAACCAGAGTGACGGGAGCGGCACAATTCAGAAAAAGTGCTCAGCTCGCCGAGAAAATGCGATTTAAGCAATAAAATTAAAAATGCTTATAAAACATAAACCAAACGTTGGAGGTGGTCATTTCTTCATGCGCAGTGATAAACTCGGCACTCTAAAGCACCCGAGAGCGTTTTATTTGATGCCAACCTAACCAGAGTTACGGGAGCGGCACAATTCAGAAAAAGTGCTCAGCTCGCCGAGAAAATGCGATTTAAGCAATAAAATTAAAAATGCTTATAAAACATAAACCAAACGTTGGAGGTGGTCATTTCTTCATGCGCAGTGATAAACTCGGCACTCTAAAGCACCCGAGAGCGTTTTTTTCGATGCCAACCTAACCAGAGTGACGGGAGCGGCACAATTCTGAAAAAGCGCTCAGCTCGCCGAGAAAATGCGATTTAAGCAATAAAATTAAAAATGCTTATAAAACATAAACCAAACGTTGGAGGTGGTCATTTCTTCATGCGCAGTGATAAACTCGGCACTCTAAAGCACCCGAGAGCGTTTTTTTCGATGCCAACCTAACCAGAGTGACGGGAGCGGCACAATTCAGAAAAAGTGCTCAGCTCGCCGAGAAAATGCGATTTAAGCAATAAAATTAAAAATGCTTATAAAACATAAACCAAACGTTGGAGGTGGTCATTTCTTCATGCGCAGTGATAAACTCGGCACTCTAAAGCACCCGAGAGCGTTTTTTTCCATGCCAACCTAACCAGAGTGACGGGAGCGGCACAATTCAGAAAAAGTGCTCAGCTCGCCGAGAAAATGCGATTTAAGCAATAAAATTAAAAATGCTTATAAAACATAAACCAAACGTTGGAGGTGGTCATTTCTTCATGCGCAGTGATAAACTCGGCACTCTAAAGCACCCGAGAGCGTTTTATTTGATGCCAACCTAACCAGAGTGACGGGAGCGGCACAATTCAGAAAAAGTGCTCAGCTCGCCGAGAAAATGCGATTTAAGCAATAAAATTAAAAATGCTTATAAAACATAAACCAAACGTTGGAGGTGGTCATTTCTTCATGCGCAGTGATAAACTCGGCACTCTAAAGCACCCGAGAGCGTTTTTTTCGATGCCAACCTAACCAGAGTGACGGGAGCGGCACAATTCAGAAAAAGCGCTCAGCTCGCCGAGAAAATGCGATTTAAGCAATAAAATTAAAAATGCTTATAAAACATAAACCAAACGTTGGAGGTGGTCATTTCTTCATGCACAGTGATAAACTCGGCACTCTAAAGCACCCGAGAGCGTTTTTTTCGATGCCAACCTAACCAGAGTGACGGGAGCGGCACAATTCAGAAAAAGTGCTCAGCTCGCCGAGAAAATGCGATTTAAGCAATAAAATTAAAAATGCTTATAAAACATAAACCAAACGTTGTAAATGGTCATTTCTTATTACGCAGTAATAAACTCGGCACTCTAAAGCACCCGAGAGCGTTTTTTCGATGCCAACCTAACCAGAGTGACGGGAGCGGCACAATACAGAAAAAGCGCTCAGCTCGCCGAGAAAATGCGATTTAAGCAATAAAATTAAAAATGCTTATAAAACATAAACCAAACGTTGGAGGTGGTCTTTTCTTCATGCGCAGTGATAAACTCGGCACTCTAAAGCACCCGAGAGCGTTT
The DNA here is from genome assembly GCF_033458585.1 of Syngnathus typhle. Classification (NCBI taxonomy): domain Eukaryota; kingdom Metazoa; phylum Chordata; class Actinopteri; order Syngnathiformes; family Syngnathidae; genus Syngnathus; species Syngnathus typhle. The sequence goes on along the minus strand of NW_026872017.1, from coordinate 114,700 downwards.
TTTTCCATGCCAACCTAAACAGAGTGACGGGAGCGGCACAATTCAGAAAAAGTGCTCAGCTCGCCGAGAAAATGCGATTTAAGCAATAAAATTAAAAATGCTTATAAAATATAAACCAAACGTTGTAGATGGTCATTTCTTATTACGCAGTAATAAACTCGGCACTCTAAAGCACCCGAGAGCGTTTTTTTCCATGCCAACCTAACCAGAGTGACGGGAGCGGCACAATTCAGAAAAAGTGCTCAGCTCGCCGAGAAAATGCGATTTAAGCAATAAAATTAAAAATGCTTATAAAACATAAACCAAACGTTGGAGGTGGTCATTTCTTCATGCGCAGTGATAAACTCGGCACTCTAAAGCACCCGAGAGCGTTTTTTTCGATGCCAACCTAACCAGAGTGACGGGAGCGGCACAATTCAGAAAAAGTGCTCAGCTCGCCGAGAAAATGCGATTTAAGCAATAAAATTAAAAATGCTTATAAAACATAAACCAAACGTTGGAGGTGGTCATTTCTTCATGCACAGTGATAAACTCGGCACTCTAAAGCACCCGAGAGCGTTTTTTTCCATGCCAACCTAACCAGAGTGACGGGAGCGGCACAATTCAGAAAAAGTGCTCAGCTCGCCGAGAAAATGCGATTTAAGCAATAAAATTAAAAATGCTTATAAAACATAAACCAAACGTTGGAGGTGGTCATTTCTTCATGCGCAGTGATAAACTCGGCACTCTAAAGCACCCGAGAGCGTTTTTTTCCATGCCAACCTAACCAGAGTGACGGGAGCGGCACAATTCAGAAAAAGTGCTCAGCTCGCCGAGAAAATGCGATTTAAGCAATAAAATTAAAAATGCTTATAAAACATAAACCAAACGTTGGAGGTGGTCATTTCTTCATGCACAGTGATAAACTCGGCACTCTAAAGCACCCGAGAGCGTTTTTTTCGATGCCAACCTAACCAGAGTGACGGGAGCGGCACAATTCAGAAAAAGCGCTCAGCTCGCCGAGAAAATGCGATTTAAGCAATAAAATTAAAAATGCTTATAAAACCTAAACCAAACGTTGGAGGTGGTCATTTCTTCATGCGCAGTGATAAACTCGGCACTCTAAAGCACCCGAGAGCGTTTTTTTGGATGCCAACCTAACCAGAGTGACGGGAGCGGCACAATTCAGAAAAAGTGCTCAGCTCGCCGAGAAAATGCGATTTAAGCAATAAAATTAAAAATGCTTATAAAACATAAACCAAACGTTGGAGGTGGTCATTTCTTCATGCGCAGTGATAAACTCGGCACTCTAAAGCACCCGAGAGCGTTTTATTCGATGCCAACCTAACCAGAGTGACGGGAGCGGCACAATTCAGAAAAAGTGCTCAGCTCGCCGAGAAAATGCGATTTAAGCAATAAAATTAAAAATGCTTATAAAACATAAACCAAACGTTGGAGGTGGTCATTTCTTCATGCGCAGTGATAAACTCGGCACTCTAAAGCACCCGAGAGCGTTTTTTTCGATGCCAACCTAACCAGAGTGACGGGAGCGGCACATTTCAGAAAAAGTGCTCAGCTCGCCGAGAAAATGCGATTTAAGCAATAAAATTAAAAATGCTTATAAAACATAAACCAAACGTTGGAGTTGGTCATTTCTTCATGCGCAGTGATAAACTCGGCACTCTAAAGCACCCGAGAGCGTTTTTTTCGATGCCAACCTAACCAGAGTGACGGGAGCGGCACAATTCAGAAAAAGTGCTCAGCTCGCCGAGAAAATGCGATTTAAGCAATAAAATTAAAAATGCTTATAAAACATAAACCAAACGTTGGAGGTGGTCATTTCTTCATGCGCAGTGATAAACTCGGCACTCTAAAGCACCCAAGAGCGTTTTTTTCGATGCCAACCTAACCAGAGTGACGGGAGCGGCACAATTCAGAAAAAGCGCTCAGCTCGCCGAGAAAATGCGATTTAAGCAATAAAATTAAAAATGCTTATAAAACATAAACCAAACGTTGGAGGTGGTCATTTCTTCATGCACAGTGATAAACTCGGCACTCTAAAGCACCCGAGAGCGTTTTTTTCGATGCCAACCTAACCAGAGTGACGGGAGCGGCACAATTCAGAAAAAGTGCTCAGCTCGCCGAGAAAATGCGATTTAAGCAATAAAATTAAAAATGCTTATAAAACATAAACCAAACGTTGTAGATGGTCATTTCTTATTACGCAGTAATAAACTCGGCACTCTAAAGCACCCGAGAGCGTTTTTTTCGATGCCAACCTAACCAGAGTGACGGGAGCGGCACAATTCAGAAAAAGCGCTCAGCTCGCCGAGAAAATGCGATTTAAGCAATAAAATTAAAAATGCTTATAAAACATAAACCAAACGTTGGAGGTGGTCATTTCTTCATGCACAGTGATAAACTCGGCACTCTAAAGCACCCGAGAGCGTTTTTTTCGATGCCAACCTAACCAGAGTGACGGGAGCGGCACAATTCAGAAAAAGTGCTCAGCTCGCCGAGAAAATGCGATTTAAGCAATAAAATTAAAAATGCTTATAAAACATAAACCAAACGTTGTAAATGGTCATTTCTTATTACGCAGTAATAAACTCGGCACTCTAAAGCACCCGAGAGCGTTTTTTTCGATGCCAACCTAACCAGAGTGACGGGAGCGGCACAATTCAGAAAAAGCGCTCAGCTCGCCGAGAAAATGCGATTTAAGCAATAAAATTAAAAATGCTTATAAAACATAAACCAAACGTTGGAGGTGGTCTTTTCTTCATGTGCAGTGATAAACTCGGCACTCTAAAGCACCCGAGAGCGTTTTTTTCCATGCCAACCTAAACAGAGTGACGGGAGCGGCACAATTCAGAAAAAGTGCTCAGCTCGCCGAGAAAATGCGATTTAAGCAATAAAATTAAAAATGCTTATAAAACATAAACCAAACGTTGTAGATGGTCATTTCTTATTACGCAGTAATAAACTCGGCACTCTAAAGCACCCGAGAGCGTTTTTTTCCATGCCAACCTAACCAGAGTGACGGGAGCGGCACAATTCAGAAAAAGTGCTCAGCTCGCCGAGAAAATGCGATTTAAGCAATAAAATTAAAAATGCTTATAAAACATAAACCAAACGTTGGAGGTGGTCATTTCTTCATGCGCAGTGATAAACTCGGCACTCTAAAGCACCCGAGAGCGTTTTTTTCGATGCCAACCTAACCAGAGTGACGGGAGCGGCACAATTCAGAAAAAGTGCTCAGCTCGCCGAGAAAATGCGATTTAAGCAATAAAATTAAAAATGCTTATAAAACATAAACCAAACGTTGGAGGTGGTCATTTCTTCATGCGCAGTGATAAACTCGGCACTCTAAAGCACCCGAGAGCGTTTTTTTCGATGCCAACCTAACCAGAGTGACGGGAGCGGCACAATTCAGAAAAAGTGCTCAGCTCGCCGAGAAAATGCGATTTAAGCAATAAAATTAAAAATGCTTATAAAACATAAACCAAACGTTGGAGGTGGTCATTTCTTCATGCGCAGTGATAAACTCGGCACTCTAAAGCACCCGAGAGCGTTTTTTTCGATGCCAACCTAACCAGAGTGACGGGAGCGGCACAATTCAGAAAAAGTGCTCAGCTCGCCGAGAAAATGCGATTTAAGCAATAAAATTAAAAATGCTTATAAAACATAAACCAAACGTTGTAAATGGTCATTTCTTATTACGCAGTAATAAACTCGGCACTCTAAAGCACCCGAGAGCGTTTTTTTCGATGCCAACCTAACCAGAGTGACGGGAGCGGCACAATTCAGAAAAAGCGCTCAGCTCGCCGAGAAAATGCGATTTAAGCAATAAAATTAAAAATGCTTATAAAACATAAACCAAACGTTGGAGGTGGTCTTTTCTTCATGTGCAGTGATAAACTCGGCACTCTAAAGCACCCGAGAGCGTTTTTTTCCATGCCAACCTAAACAGAGTGACGGGAGCGGCACAATTCAGAAAAAGTGCTCAGCTCGCCGAGAAAATGCGATTTAAGCAATAAAATTAAAAATGCTTATAAAACATAAACCAAACGTTGTAGATGGTCATTTCTTATTACGCAGTAATAAACTCGGCACTCTAAAGCACCCGAGAGCGTTTTTTTCCATGCCAACCTAACCAGAGTGACGGGAGCGGCACAATTCAGAAAAAGTGCTCAGCTCGCCGAGAAAATGCGATTTAAGCAATACAATTAAAAATGCTTATAAAACATAAACCAAACGTTGGAGGTGGTCATTTCTTCATGCGCAGTGATAAACTCGGCACTCTAAAGCACCCGAGAGCGTTTTTTTCCATGCCAACCTAACCAGAGTGACGGGAGCGGCACAATTCAGAAAAAGTGCTCAGCTCGCCGAGAAAATGCGATTTAAGCAATAAAATTAAAAATGCTTATAAAACATAAACCAAACGTTGTAGATGGTCATTTCTTATTACGCAGTAATAAACTCGGCACTCTAAAGCACCCGAGAGCCTTTTTTTCCATGCCAACCTAACCAGAGTGACGGGAGCGGCACAATTCAGAAAAAGTGCTCAGCTCGCCGAGAAAATGCGATTTAAGCAATAAAATTAAAAATGCTTATAAAACATAAACCAAACGTTGGAGGTGGTCATTTCTTCATGCGCAGTGATAAACTCGGCACTCTAAAGCACCCGAGAGCGTTTTTTTCCATGCCAACCTAACCAGAGTGACGGGAGCGGCACAATTCAGAAAAAGTGCTCAGCTCGCCGAGAAAATGCGATTTAAGCAATAAAATTAAAAATGCTTATAAAACATAAACCAAACGTTGGAGGTGGTCATTTCTTCATGCGCAGTGATAAACTCGGCACTCTAAAGCACCCAAGAGCGTTTTTTTCCATGCCAACCTAACCAGAGTGACGGGAGCGGCACAATTCAGAAAAAGTGCTCAGCTCGCCGAGTAAATGCGATTTAAGCAATAAAATTAAAAATGCTTATAAAACATAAACCAAACGTTGGAGGTGGTCATTTCTTCATGCGCAGTGATAAACTCGGCACTCTAAAGCACCCGAGAGCGTTTTTTTCGATGCCAACCTAACCAGAGTGACGGGAGCGGCACAATTCAGAAAAAGCGCTCAGCTCGCCGAGAAAATGCGATTTAAGCAATAAAATTAAAAATGCTTATAAAACATAAACCAAACGTTGGAGGTGGTCATTTCTTCATGCGCAGTGATAAACTCGGCACTCTAAAGCACCCGAGAGCGTTTTTTTCCATGCCAACCTAACCAGAGTGACGGGAGCGGCACAATTCAGAAAAAGCGCTCAGCTCGCCGAGAAAATGCGATTTAAGCAATAAAATTAAAAATGCTTATAAAACATAAACCAAACGTTGGAGGTGGTCATTTCTTCATGCACAGTGATAAACTCGGCACTCTAAAGCACCCGAGAGCGTTTTTTTCGATGCCAACCTAACCAGAGTGACGGGAGCGGCACAATTCAGAAAAAGTGCTCAGCTCGCCGAGAAAATGCGATTTAAGCAATAAAATTAAAAATGCTTATAAAACATAAACCAAACGTTGGAGGTGGTCATTTCTTCATGCGCAGTGATAAACTCGGCACTCTAAAGCACCCGAGAGCGTTTTTTTCGATGCCAACCTAACCAGAGTGACGGGAGCGGCACAATTCAGAAAAAGTGCTCAGCTCGCCGAGAAAATGCGATTTAAGCAATAAAATTAAAAATGCTTATAAAACATAAACCAAACGTTGGAGGTGGTCATTTCTTCATGCGCAGTGATAAACTCGGGACTCTAAAGCACCCGAGAGCGTTTTATTCGATGCCAACCTAACCAGAGTGACGGGAGCGGCACAATTCAGAAAAAGTGCTCAGCTCGCCGAGAAAATGCGATTTAAGCAATAAAATTAAAAATGCTTATAAAACATAAACCAAACGTTGGAGGTGGTCATTTCTTCATGCGCAGTGATAAACTCGGCACTCTAAAGCACCCGAGAGCGTTTTTTTCGATGCCAACCTAACCAGAGTGACGGGAGCGGCACAATTCAGAAAAAGCGCTCAGCTCGCCGAGAAAATGCGATTTAAGCAATAAAATTAAAAATGCTTATAAAACATAAACCAAACGTTGGAGGTGGTCATTTCTTCATGCGCAGTGATAAACTCGGCACTCTAAAGCACCCGAGAGCGTTTTTTTCGATGCCAACCTAACCAGAGTGACGGGAGCGGCACAATTCAGAAAAAGCGCTCAGCTCGCCGAGAAAATGCGATTTAAGCAATAAAATTAAAAATGCTTATAAAACATAAACCAAACGTTGGAGGTGGTCATTTCTTCATGCGCAGTGATAAACTCGGCACTCTAAAGCACCCGAGAGCGTTTTTTTCGATGCCAACCTAACCAGAGTGACGGGAGCGGCACAATTCAGAAAAAGTGCTCAGCTCGCCGAGAAAATGCGATTTAAGCAATAAAATTAAAAATGCTTATAAAACATAAACCAAACGTTGGAGGTGGTCATTTCTTCATGCGCAGTGATAAACTCGGCACTCTAAAGCACCCGAGAGCGTTTTTTTCGATGCCAACCTAACCAGAGTGACGGGAGCGGCACAATTCAGAAAAAGCGCTCAGCTCGCCGAGAAAATGCGATTTAAGCAATAAAATTAAAAATGCTTATAAAACATAAACCAAACGTTGGAGGTGGTCATTTCTTCATGCACAGTGATAAACTCGGCACTCTAAAGCACCCGAGAGCGTTTTTTTCGATGCCAACCTAACCAGAGTGACGGGAGCGGCACAATTCAGAAAAAGCGCTCAGCTCGCCGAGAAAATGCGATTTAAGCAATAAAATTAAAAATGCTTATAAAACATAAACCAAACGTTGGAGGTGGTCATTTCTTCATGCACAGTGATAAACTCGGCACTCTAAAGCACCCGAGAGCGTTTTTTTCCATGCCAACCTAACCAGAGTGACGGGAGCGGCACAATTCAGAAAAAGTGCTCAGCTCGCCGAGAAAATGCGATTTAAGCAATAAAATTAAAAATGCTTATAAAACATAAACCAAACGTTGGAGGTGGTCATTTCTTCATGCGCAGTGATAAACTCGGCACTCTAAAGCACCCGAGAGCGTTTTTTTCGATGCCAACCTAACCAGAGTGACGGGAGCGGCACAATTCAGAAAAAGCGCTCAGCTCGCCGAGAAAATGCGATTTAAGCAATAAAATTAAAAATGCTTATAAAACATAAACCAAACGTTGGAGGTGGTCATTTCTTCATGCGCAGTGATAAACTCGGCACTCTAAAGCACCCGAGAGCGTTTTTTTCGATGCCAACCTAACCAGAGTGACGGGAGCGGCACAATTCAGAAAAAGTGCTCAGCTCGCCGAGAAAATGCGATTTAAGCAATAAAATTAAAAATGCTTATAAAACATAAACCAAACGTTGGAGGTGGTCATTTCTTCATGCGCAGTGATAAACTCGGCACTCTAAAGCACCCGAGAGCGTTTTTTTCGATGCCAACCTAACCAGAGTGACGGGAGCGGCACAATTCAGAAAAAGTGCTCAGCTCGCCGAGAAAATGCGATTTAAGCAATAAAATTAAAAATGCTTATAAAACATAAACCAAACGTTGTAAATGGTCATTTCTTATTACGCAGTAATAAACTCGGCACTCTAAAGCACCCGAGAGCGTTTTTTTCGATGCCAACCTAACCAGAGTGACGGGAGCGGCACAATTCAGAAAAAGCGCTCAGCTCGCCGAGAAAATGCGATTTAAGCAATAAAATTAAAAATGCTTATAAAACATAAACCAAACGTTGGAGGTGGTCTTTTCTTCATGTGCAGTGATAAACTCGGCACTCTAAAGCACCCGAGAGCGTTTTTTTCCATGCCAACCTAAACAGAGTGACGGGAGCGGCACAATTCAGAAAAAGTGCTCAGCTCGCCGAGAAAATGCGATTTAAGCAATAAAATTAAAAATGCTTATAAAACATAAACCAAACGTTGTAGATGGTCATTTCTTATTACGCAGTAATAAACTCGGCACTCTAAAGCACCCGAGAGCGTTTTTTTCCATGCCAACCTAACCAGAGTGACGGGAGCGGCACAATTCAGAAAAAGTGCTCAGCTCGCCGAGAAAATGCGATTTAAGCAATAAAATTAAAAATGCTTATAAAACATAAACCAAACGTTGGAGGTGGTCATTTCTTCATGCGCAGTGATAAACTCGGCACTCTAAAGCACCCGAGAGCGTTTTTTTCGATGCCAACCTAACCAGAGTGACGGGAGCGGCACAATTCAGAAAAAGTGCTCAGCTCGCCGAGAAAATGCGATTTAAGCAATAAAATTAAAAATGCTTATAAAACATAAACCAAACGTTGTAGATGGTCATTTCTTATTACGCAGTAATAAACTCGGCACTCTAAAGCACCCGAGAGCGTTTTTTTCCATGCCAACCTAACCAGAGTGACGGGAGCGGCACAATTCAGAAAAAGTGCTCAGCTCGCCGAGAAAATGCGATTTAAGCAATAAAATTAAAAATGCTTATAAAACATAAACCAAACGTTGGAGGTGGTCATTTCTTCATGCGCAGTGATAAACTCGGCACTCTAAAGCACCCGAGAGCGTTTTATTCGATGCCAACCTAACCAGAGTGACGGGAGCGGCACAATTCAGAAAAAGCGCTCAGCTCGCCGAGAAAATGCGATTTAAGCAATAAAATTAAAAATGCTTATAAAACATAAACCAAACGTTGGAGGTGGTCATTTCTTCATGCGCAGTGATAAACTCGGCACTCTAAAGCACCCGAGAGCGTTTTTTTCCATGCCAACCTAACCAGAGTGACGGGAGCGGCACAATTCAGAAAAAGTGCTCAGCTCGCCGAGAAAATGCGATTTAAGCAATAAAATTAAAAATGCTTATAAAACATAAACCAAACGTTGGAGGTGGTCATTTCTTCATGCGCAGTGATAAACTCGGCACTCTAAAGCACCCGAGAGCGTTTTTTTCGATGCCAACCTAACCAGAGTGACGGGAGCGGCACAATTCAGAAAAAGTGCTCAGCTCGCCGAGTAAATGCGATTTAAGCAATAAAATTAAAAATGCTTATAAAACATAAACCAAACGTTGGAGGTGGTCATTTCTTCATGCGCAGTGATAAACTCGGCACTCTAAAGCACCCGAGAGCGTTTTTTTCGATGCCAACCTAACCAGAGTGACGGGAGCGGCACAATTCAGAAAAAGCGCTCAGCTCGCCGAGAAAATGCGATTTAAGCAATAAAATTAAAAATGCTTATAAAACATAAACCAAACGTTGGAGGTGGTCATTTCTTCATGCGCAGTGATAAACTCGGCACTCTAAAGCACCCGAGAGCGTTTTTTTCCATGCCAACCTAACCAGAGTGACGGGAGCGGCACAATTCAGAAAAAGCGCTCAGCTCGCCGAGAAAATGCGATTTAAGCAATAAAATTAAAAATGCTTATAAAACATAAACCAAACGTTGGAGGTGGTCATTTCTTCATGCACAGTGATAAACTCGGCACTCTAAAGCACCCGAGAGCGTTTTTTTCGATGCCAACCTAACCAGAGTGACGGGAGCGGCACAATTCAGAAAAAGTGCTCAGCTCGCCGAGAAAATGCGATTTAAGCAATAAAATTAAAAATGCTTATAAAACATAAACCAAACGTTGGAGGTGGTCATTTCTTCATGCGCAGTGATAAACTCGGCACTCTAAAGCACCCGAGAGCGTTTTTTTCGATGCCAACCTAACCAGAGTGACGGGAGCGGCACAATTCAGAAAAAGTGCTCAGCTCGCCGAGAAAATGCGATTTAAGCAATAAAATTAAAAATGCTTATAAAACATAAACCAAACGTTGGAGGTGGTCATTTCTTCATGCGCAGTGATAAACTCGGGACTCTAAAGCACCCGAGAGCGTTTTATTCGATGCCAACCTAACCAGAGTGACGGGAGCGGCACAATTCAGAAAAAGTGCTCAGCTCGCCGAGAAAATGCGATTTAAGCAATAAAATTAAAAATGCTTATAAAACATAAACCAAACGTTGGAGGTGGTCATTTCTTCATGCGCAGTGATAAACTCGGCACTCTAAAGCACCCGAGAGCGTTTTTTTCGATGCCAACCTAACCAGAGTGACGGGAGCGGCACAATTCAGAAAAAGCGCTCAGCTCGCCGAGAAAATGCGATTTAAGCAATAAAATTAAAAATGCTTATAAAACATAAACCAAACGTTGGAGGTGGTCATTTCTTCATGCGCAGTGATAAACTCGGCACTCTAAAGCACCCGAGAGCGTTTTTTTCGATGCCAACCTAACCAGAGTGACGGGAGCGGCACAATTCAGAAAAAGCGCTCAGCTCGCCGAGAAAATGCGATTTAAGCAATAAAATTAAAAATGCTTATAAAACATAAACCAAACGTTGGAGGTGGTCATTTCTTCATGCGCAGTGATAAACTCGGCACTCTAAAGCACCCAGAGCGTTTTTTTCGATGCCAACCTAACCAGAGTGACGGGAGCGGCACAATTCAGAAAAAGTGCTCAGCTCGCCGAGAAAATGCGATTTAAGCAATAAAATTAAAAATGCTTATAAAACATAAACCAAACGTTGGAGGTGGTCATTTCTTCATGCGCAGTGATAAACTCGGCACTCTAAAGCACCCGAGAGCGTTTTTTTCGATGCCAACCTAACCAGAGTGACGGGAGCGGCACAATTCAGAAAAAGTGCTCAGCTCGCCGAGAAAATGCAATTTAAGCAATAAAATTTAAAATGCTTATAAAACATAAACCAAACGTTGTAGATGGTCATTTCTTATTACGCAGTAATAAACTCGGCACTCTAAAGCACCCGAGAGCGTTTTTTTCCATGCCAACCTAACCAGAGTGACGGGAGCGGCACAATTCAGAAAAAGTGCTCAGCTCGCCGAGAAAATGCGATTTAAGCAATAAAATTAAAAATGCTTATAAAACATAAACCAAACGTTGGAGGTGGTCATTTCTTCATGCGCAGTGATAAACTCGGCACTCTAAAGCACCCGAGAGCGTTTTTTTCCATGCCAACCTAACCAGAGTGACGGGAGCGGCACAATTCAGAAAAAGTGCTCAGCTCGCCGAGAAAATGCGATTTAAGCAATAAAATTAAAAATGCTTATAAAACATAAACCAAACGTTGGAGGTGGTCATTTCTTCATGCGCAGTGATAAACTCGGCACTCTAAAGCACCCGAGAGCGTTTTATTCGATGCCAACCTAACCAGAGTGACGGGAGCGGCACAATTCAGAAAAAGTGCTCAGCTCGCCGAGAAAATGCGATTTAAGCAATAAAATTAAAAATGCTTATAAAACATAAACCAAACGTTGGAGGTGGTCATTTCTTCATGCGCAGTGATAAACTCGGCACTCTAAAGCACCCGAGAGCGTTTTTTTCGATGCCAACCTAACCAGAGTGACGGGAGCGGCACAATTCAGAAAAAGTGCTCAGCTCGCCGAGAAAATGCGATTTAAGCAATAAAATTAAAAATGCTTATAAAACATAAACCAAACGTTGGAGTTGGTCATTTCTTCATGCGCAGTGATAAACTCGGCACTCTAAAGCACCCGAGAGCGTTTTTTTCGATGCCAACCTAACCAGAGTGACGGGAGCGGCACAATTCAGAAAAAGTGCTCAGCTCGCCGAGAAAATGCGATTTAAGCAATAAAATTAAAAATGCTTATAAAACATAAACCAAACGTTGGAGGTGGTCATTTCTTCATGCGCAGTGATAAACTCGGCACTCTAAAGCACCCAAGAGCGTTTTTTTCGATGCCAACCTAACCAGAGTGACGGGAGCGGCACAATTCAGAAAAAGCGCTCAGCTCGCCGAGAAAATGCGATTTAAGCAATAAAATTAAAAATGCTTATAAAACATAAACCAAACGTTGGAGGTGGTCATTTCTTCATGCACAGTGATAAACTCGGCACTCTAAAGCACCCGAGAGCGTTTTTTTCGATGCCAACCTAACCAGAGTGACGGGAGCGGCACAATTCAGAAAAAGTGCTCAGCTCGCCGAGAAAATGCGATTTAAGCAATAAAATTAAAAATGCTTATAAAACATAAACCAAACGTTGTAGATGGTCATTTCTTATTACGCAGTAATAAACTCGGCACTCTAAAGCACCCGAGAGCGTTTTTTTCGATGCCAACCTAACCAGAGTGACGGGAGCGGCACAATTCAGAAAAAGCGCTCAGCTCGCCGAGAAAATGCGATTTAAGCAATAAAATTAAAAATGCTTATAAAACATAAACCAAACGTTGGAGGTGGTCATTTCTTCATGCACAGTGATAAACTCGGCACTCTAAAGCACCCGAGAGCGTTTTTTTCGATGCCAACCTAACCAGAGTGACGGGAGCGGCACAATTCAGAAAAAGTGCTCAGCTCGCCGAGAAAATGCGATTTAAGCATTAAAATTAAAAATGCTTATAAAACATAAACCAAACGTTGTAAATGGTCATTTCTTATTACGCAGTAATAAACTCGGCACTCTAAAGCACCCGAGAGCGTTTTTTTCGATGCCAACCTAACCAGAGTGACGGGAGCGGCACAATTCAGAAAAAGCGCTCAGCTCACCGAGAAAATGCGATTTAAGCAATAAAATTAAAAATGCTTATAAAACATAAACCAAACGTTGGAGGTGGTCTTTTCTTCATGTGCAGTGATAAACTCGGCACTCTAAAGCACCCGAGAGCGTTTTTTTCCATGCCAACCTAACCAGAGTGACGGGAGCGGCACAATTCAGAAAAAGTGCTCAGCTCGCCGAGAAAATGCGATTTAAGCAATAAAATTAAAAATGCTTATAAAACATAAACCAAACGTTGGAGGTGGTCATTTCTTCATGCGCAGTGATAAACTCGGCACTCTAAAGCACCCGAGAGCGTTTTTTTCGATGCCAACCTAACCAGAGTGACGGGAGCGGCACAATTCAGAAAAAGTGCTCAGCTCGCCGAGAAAATGCGATTTAAGCAATAAAATTAAAAATGCTTATAAAACATAAACCAAACGTTGGAGGTGGTCATTTCTTCATGCGCAGTGATAAACTCGGCACTCTAAAGCACCCGAGAGCGTTTTTTTCGATGCCAACCTAACCAGAGTGACGGGAGCGGCACAATTCAGAAAAAGTGCTCAGCTCGCCGAGAAAATGCGATTTAAGCAATAAAATTAAAAATGCTTATAAAACATAAACCAAACGTTGGAGGTGGTCATTTCTTCATGCGCAGTGATAAACTCGGCACTCTAAAGCACCCGAGAGCGTTTTTTTCGATGCCAACCTAACCAGAGTGACGGGAGCGGCACAATTCAGAAAAAGTGCTCAGCTCGCCGAGAAAATGCGATTTAAGCAATAAAATTAAAAATGCTTATAAAACATAAACCAAACGTTGTAAATGGTCATTTCTTATTACGCAGTAATAAACTCGGCACTCTAAAGCACCCGAGAGCGTTTTTTTCGATGCCAACCTAACCAGAGTGACGGGAGCGGCACAATTCAGAAAAAGCGCTCAGCTCGCCGAGAAAATGCGATTTAAGCAATAAAATTAAAAATGCTTATAAAACATAAACCAAACGTTGGAGGTGGTCTTTTCTTCATGTGCAGTGATAAACTCGGCACTCTAAAGCACCCGAGAGCGTTTTTTTCCATGCCAACCTAAACAGAGTGACGGGAGCGGCACAATTCAGAAAAAGTGCTCAGCTCGCCGAGAAAATGCGATTTAAGCAATAAAATTAAAAATGCTTATAAAACATAAACCAAACGTTGTAGATGGTCATTTCTTATTACGCAGTAATAAACTCGGCACTCTAAAGCACCCGAGAGCGTTTTTTTCCATGCCAACCTAACCAGAGTGACGGGAGCGGCACAATTCAGAAAAAGTGCTCAGCTCGCCGAGAAAATGCGATTTAAGCAATAAAATTAAAAATGCTTATAAAACATAAACCAAACGTTGGAGGTGGTCATTTCTTCATGCGCAGTGATAAACTCGGCACTCTAAAGCACCCGAGAGCGTTTTTTTCGATGCCAACCTAACCAGAGTGACGGGAGCGGCACAATTCAGAAAAAGTGCTCAGCTCGCCGAGAAAATGCGATTTAAGCAATAAAATTAAAAATGCTTATAAAACATAAACCAAACGTTGTAGATGGTCATTTCTTATTACGCAGTAATAAACTCGGCACTCTAAAGCACCCGAGAGCGTTTTTTTCCATGCCAACCTAACCAGAGTGACGGGAGCGGCACAATTCAGAAAAAGTGCTCAGCTCGCCGAGAAAATGCGATTTAAGCAATAAAATTAAAAATGCTTATAAAACATAAACCAAACGTTGGAGGTGGTCATTTCTTCATGCGCAGTGATAAACTCGGCACTCTAAAGCACCCGAGAGCGTTTTTTTCCATGCCAACCTAACCAGAGTGACGGGAGCGGCACAATTCAGAAAAAGTGCTCAGCTCGCCGAGAAAATGCGATTTAAGCAATAAAATTAAAAATGCTTATAAAACATAAACCAAACGTTGGAGGTGGTCATTTCTTCATGCGCAGTGATCAACTCGGCACTCTAAAGCACCCGAGAGCGTTTTTTTCCATGCCAACCTAACCAGAGTGACGGGAGCGGCACAATTCAGAAAAAGTGCTCAGCTCGCCGAGAAAATGCGATTTAAGCAATAAAATTAAAAATGCTTATAAAACATAAACCAAACGTTGTAGATGGTCATTTCTTATTACGCAGTAATAAACTCGGCACTCTAAAGCACCCGAGAGCGTTTTTTTCCATGCCAACCTAACCAGAGTGACGGGAGCGGCACAATTCAGAAAAAGTGCTCAGCTCGCCGAGAAAATGCGATTTAAGCAATAAAATTAAAAATGCTTATAAAACATAAACCAAACGTTGGAGGTGGTCATTTCTTCATGCGCAGTGATAAACTCGGCACTCTAAAGCACCCGAGAGCGTTTTATTCGATGCCAACCTAACCAGAGTGACGGGAGCGGCACAATTCAGAAAAAGTGCTCAGCTCGCCGAGAAAATGCGATTTAAGCAATAAAATTAAAAATGCTTATAAAACATAAACCAAACGTTGGAGGTGGTCATTTCTTCATGCGCAGTGATAAACTCGGCACTCTAAAGCACCCGAGAGCGTTTTTTTCGATGCCAACCTAACCAGAGTGACGGGAGCGGCACATTTCAGAAAAAGTGCTCAGCTCGCCGAGAAAATGCGATTTAAGCAATAAAATTAAAAATGCTTATAAAACATAAACCAAACGTTGGAGTTGGTCATTTCTTCATGCGCAGTGATAAACTCGGCACTCTAAAGCACCCGAGAGCGTTTTTTTCGATGCCAACCTAACCAGAGTGACGGGAGCGGCACAATTCAGAAAAAGTGCTCAGCTCGCCGAGAAAATGCGATTTAAGCAATAAAATTAAAAATGCTTATAAAACATAAACCAAACGTTGGAGGTGGTCATTTCTTCATGCGCAGTGATAAACTCGGCACTCTAAAGCACCCAAGAGCGTTTTTTTCGATGCCAACCTAACCAGAGTGACGGGAGCGGCACAATTCAGAAAAAGCGCTCAGCTCGCCGAGAAAATGCGATTTAAGCAATAAAATTAAAAATGCTTATAAAACATAAACCAAACGTTGGAGGTGGTCATTTCTTCATGCACAGTGATAAACTCGGCACTCTAAAGCACCCGAGAGCGTTTTTTTCGATGCCAACCTAACCAGAGTGACGGGAGCGGCACAATTCAGAAAAAGTGCTCAGCTCGCCGAGAAAATGCGATTTAAGCAATAAAATTAAAAATGCTTATAAAACATAAACCAAACGTTGTAGATGGTCATTTCTTATTACGCAGTAATAAACTCGGCACTCTAAAGCACCCGAGAGCGTTTTTTTCGATGCCAACCTAACCAGAGTGACGGGAGCGGCACAATTCAGAAAAAGCGCTCAGCTCGCCGAGAAAATGCGATTTAAGCAATAAAATTAAAAATGCTTATAAAACATAAACCAAACGTTGGAGGTGGTCATTTCTTCATGCACAGTGATAAACTCGGCACTCTAAAGCACCCGAGAGCGTTTTTTTCGATGCCAACCTAACCAGAGTGACGGGAGCGGCACAATTCAGAAAAAGTGCTCAGCTCGCCGAGAAAATGCGATTTAAGCAATAAAATTAAAAATGCTTATAAAACATAAACCAAACGTTGTAAATGGTCATTTCTTATTACGCAGTAATAAACTCGGCACTCTAAAGCACCCGAGAGCGTTTTTTTCGATGCCAACCTAACCAGAGTGACGGGAGCGGCACAATTCAGAAAAAGCGCTCAGCTCGCCGAGAAAATGCGATTTAAGCAATAAAATTAAAAATGCTTATAAAACATAAACCAAACGTTGGAGGTGGTCTTTTCTTCATGTGCAGTGATAAACTCGGCACTCTAAAGCACCCGAGAGCGTTTTTTTCCATGCCAACCTAAACAGAGTGACGGGAGCGGCACAATTCAGAAAAAGTGCTCAGCTCGCCGAGAAAATGCGATTTAAGCAATAAAATTAAAAATGCTTATAAAACATAAACCAAACGTTGGAGGTGGTCATTTCTTCATGCACAGTGATAAACTCGGCACTCTAAAGCACCCGAGAGCGTTTTTTTCGATGCCAACCTAACCAGAGTGACGGGAGCGGCACAATTCAGAAAAAGTGCTCAGCTCGCCGAGAAAATGCGATTTAAGCAATAAAATTAAAAATGCTTATAAAACATAAACCAAACGTTGGAGGTGGTCATTTCTTCATGCGCAGTGATAAACTCGGCACTCTAAAGCACCCGAGAGCGTTTTTTTCGATGCCAACCTAACCAGAGTGACGGGAGCGGCACAATTCAGAAAAAGTGCTCAGCTCGCCGAGAAAATGCGATTTAAGCAATAAAATTAAAAATGCTTATAAAACATAAACCAAACGTTGGAGGTGGTCATTTCTTCATGCGCAGTGATAAACTCGGGACTCTAAAGCACCCGAGAGCGTTTTATTCGATGCCAACCTAACCAGAGTGACGGGAGCGGCACAATTCAGAAAAAGTGCTCAGCTCGCCGAGAAAATGCGATTTAAGCAATAAAATTAAAAATGCTTATAAAACATAAACCAAACGTTGGAGGTGGTCATTTCTTCATGCGCAGTGATAAACTCGGCACTCTAAAGCACCCGAGAGCGTTTTTTTCGATGCCAACCTAACCAGAGTGACGGGAGCGGCACAATTCAGAAAAAGCGCTCAGCTCGCCGAGAAAATGCGATTTAAGCAATAAAATTAAAAATGCTTATAAAACATAAACCAAACGTTGGAGGTGGTCATTTCTTCATGCGCAGTGATAAACTCGGCACTCTAAAGCACCCGAGAGCGTTTTTTTCGATGCCAACCTAACCAGAGTGACGGGAGCGGCACAATTCAGAAAAAGCGCTCAGCTCGCCGAGAAAATGCGATTTAAGCAATAAAATTAAAAATGCTTATAAAACATAAACCAAACGTTGGAGGTGGTCATTTCTTCATGCGCAGTGATAAACTCGGCACTCTAAAGCACCCGAGAGCGTTTTTTTCGATGCCAACCTAACCAGAGTGACGGGAGCGGCACAATTCAGAAAAAGTGCTCAGCTCGCCGAGAAAATGCGATTTAAGCAATAAAATTAAAAATGCTTATAAAACATAAACCAAACGTTGGAGGTGGTCATTTCTTCATGCGCAGTGATAAACTCGGCACTCTAAAGCACCCGAGAGCGTTTTTTTCGATGCCAACCTAACCAGAGTGACGGGAGCGGCACAATTCAGAAAAAGCGCTCAGCTCGCCGAGAAAATGCGATTTAAGCAATAAAATTAAAAATGCTTATAAAACATAAACCAAACGTTGGAGGTGGTCATTTCT
This sequence comes from Syngnathus typhle, assembly GCF_033458585.1. Taxonomy (NCBI): domain Eukaryota; kingdom Metazoa; phylum Chordata; class Actinopteri; order Syngnathiformes; family Syngnathidae; genus Syngnathus; species Syngnathus typhle. Next base: position 96,796 of record NW_026872017.1, on the reverse strand, counting down.
TCATGCACAGTGATAAACTCGGCACTCTAAAGCACCCGAGAGCGTTTTTTTCGATGCCAACCTAACCAGAGTGACGGGAGCGGCACAATTCAGAAAAAGCGCTCAGCTCGCCGAGAAAATGCGATTTAAGCAATAAAATTAAAAATGCTTATAAAACATAAACCAAACGTTGGAGGTGGTCATTTCTTCATGCACAGTGATAAACTCGGCACTCTAAAGCACCCGAGAGCGTTTTTTTCCATGCCAACCTAACCAGAGTGACGGGAGCGGCACAATTCAGAAAAAGTGCTCAGCTCGCCGAGAAAATGCGATTTAAGCAATAAAATTAAAAATGCTTATAAAACATAAACCAAACGTTGGAGGTGGTCATTTCTTCATGCGCAGTGATAAACTCGGCACTCTAAAGCACCCGAGAGCGTTTTTTTCGATGCCAACCTAACCAGAGTGACGGGAGCGGCACAATTCAGAAAAAGCGCTCAGCTCGCCGAGAAAATGCGATTTAAGCAATAAAATTAAAAATGCTTATAAAACATAAACCAAACGTTGGAGGTGGTCATTTCTTCATGCGCAGTGATAAACTCGGCACTCTAAAGCACCCGAGAGCGTTTTTTTCGATGCCAACCTAACCAGAGTGACGGGAGCGGCACAATTCAGAAAAAGTGCTCAGCTCGCCGAGAAAATGCGATTTAAGCAATAAAATTAAAAATGCTTATAAAACATAAACCAAACGTTGGAGGTGGTCATTTCTTCATGCGCAGTGATAAACTCGGCACTCTAAAGCACCCGAGAGCGTTTTTTTCGATGCCAACCTAACCAGAGTGACGGGAGCGGCACAATTCAGAAAAAGTGCTCAGCTCGCCGAGAAAATGCGATTTAAGCAATAAAATTAAAAATGCTTATAAAACATAAACCAAACGTTGTAAATGGTCATTTCTTATTACGCAGTAATAAACTCGGCACTCTAAAGCACCCGAGAGCGTTTTTTTCGATGCCAACCTAACCAGAGTGACGGGAGCGGCACAATTCAGAAAAAGCGCTCAGCTCGCCGAGAAAATGCGATTTAAGCAATAAAATTAAAAATGCTTATAAAACATAAACCAAACGTTGGAGGTGGTCTTTTCTTCATGTGCAGTGATAAACTCGGCACTCTAAAGCACCCGAGAGCGTTTTTTTCCATGCCAACCTAAACAGAGTGACGGGAGCGGCACAATTCAGAAAAAGTGCTCAGCTCGCCGAGAAAATGCGATTTAAGCAATAAAATTAAAAATGCTTATAAAACATAAACCAAACGTTGTAGATGGTCATTTCTTATTACGCAGTAATAAACTCGGCACTCTAAAGCACCCGAGAGCGTTTTTTTCCATGCCAACCTAACCAGAGTGACGGGAGTGGCACAATTCAGAAAAAGTGCTCAGCTCGCCGAGAAAATGCGATTTAAGCAATAAAATTAAAAATGCTTATAAAACATAAACCAAACGTTGGAGGTGGTCATTTCTTCATGCGCAGTGATAAACTCGGCACTCTAAAGCACCCGAGAGCGTTTTTTTCGATGCCAACCTAACCAGAGTGACGGGAGCGGCACAATTCAGAAAAAGTGCTCAGCTCGCCGAGAAAATGCGATTTAAGCAATAAAATTAAAAATGCTTATAAAACATAAACCAAACGTTGTAGATGGTCATTTCTTATTACGCAGTAATAAACTCGGCACTCTAAAGCACCCGAGAGCGTTTTTTTCCATGCCAACCTAACCAGAGTGACGGGAGCGGCACAATTCAGAAAAAGTGCTCAGCTCGCCGAGAAAATGCGATTTAAGCAATAAAATTAAAAATGCTTATAAAACATAAACCAAACGTTGGAGGTGGTCATTTCTTCATGCGCAGTGATAAACTCGGCACTCTAAAGCACCCGAGAGCGTTTTATTCGATGCCAACCTAACCAGAGTGACGGGAGCGGCACAATTCAGAAAAAGCGCTCAGCTCGCCGAGAAAATGCGATTTAAGCAATAAAATTAAAAATGCTTATAAAACATAAACCAAACGTTGGAGGTGGTCATTTCTTCATGCGCAGTGATAAACTCGGCACTCTAAAGCACCCGAGAGCGTTTTTTTCCATGCCAACCTAACCAGAGTGACGGGAGCGGCACAATTCAGAAAAAGTGCTCAGCTCGCCGAGAAAATGCGATTTAAGCAATAAAATTAAAAATGCTTATAAAACATAAACCAAACGTTGGAGGTGGTCATTTCTTCATGCGCAGTGATAAACTCGGCACTCTAAAGCACCCGAGAGCGTTTTTTTCGATGCCAACCTAACCAGAGTGACGGGAGCGGCACAATTCAGAAAAAGTGCTCAGCTCGCCGAGTAAATGCGATTTAAGCAATAAAATTAAAAATGCTTATAAAACATAAACCAAACGTTGGAGGTGGTCATTTCTTCATGCGCAGTGATAAACTCGGCACTCTAAAGCACCCGAGAGCGTTTTTTTCGATGCCAACCTAACCAGAGTGACGGGAGCGGCACAATTCAGAAAAAGCGCTCAGCTCGCCGAGAAAATGCGATTTAAGCAATAAAATTAAAAATGCTTATAAAACATAAACCAAACGTTGGAGGTGGTCATTTCTTCATGCGCAGTGATAAACTCGGCACTCTAAAGCACCCGAGAGCGTTTTTTTCCATGCCAACCTAACCAGAGTGACGGGAGCGGCACAATTCAGAAAAAGCGCTCAGCTCGCCGAGAAAATGCGATTTAAGCAATAAAATTAAAAATGCTTATAAAACATAAACCAAACGTTGGAGGTGGTCATTTCTTCATGCACAGTGATAAACTCGGCACTCTAAAGCACCCGAGAGCGTTTTTTTCGATGCCAACCTAACCAGAGTGACGGGAGCGGCACAATTCAGAAAAAGTGCTCAGCTCGCCGAGAAAATGCGATTTAAGCAATAAAATTAAAAATGCTTATAAAACATAAACCAAACGTTGGAGGTGGTCATTTCTTCATGCGCAGTGATAAACTCGGCACTCTAAAGCACCCGAGAGCGTTTTTTTCGATGCCAACCTAACCAGAGTGACGGGAGCGGCACAATTCAGAAAAAGTGCTCAGCTCGCCGAGAAAATGCGATTTAAGCAATAAAATTAAAAATGCTTATAAAACATAAACCAAACGTTGGAGGTGGTCATTTCTTCATGCGCAGTGATAAACTCGGGACTCTAAAGCACCCGAGAGCGTTTTATTCGATGCCAACCTAACCAGAGTGACGGGAGCGGCACAATTCAGAAAAAGTGCTCAGCTCGCCGAGAAAATGCGATTTAAGCAATAAAATTAAAAATGCTTATAAAACATAAACCAAACGTTGGAGGTGGTCATTTCTTCATGCGCAGTGATAAACTCGGCACTCTAAAGCACCCGAGAGCGTTTTTTTCGATGCCAACCTAACCAGAGTGACGGGAGCGGCACAATTCAGAAAAAGTGCTCAGCTCGCCGAGAAAATGCGATTTAAGCAATAAAATTAAAAATGCTTATAAAACATAAACCAAACGTTGGAGGTGGTCATTTCTTCATGCGCAGTGATAAACTCGGCACTCTAAAGCACCCGAGAGCGTTTTTTTTCATGCCAACCTAACCAGAGTGACGGGAGCGGCACAATTCAGAAAAAGTGCTCAGCTCGCCGAGAAAATGCGATTTAAGCAATAAAATTAAAAATGCTTATAAAACATAAACCAAACGTTGGAGGTGGTCATTTCTTCATGCGCAGTGATAAACTCGGCACTCTAAAGCACCCGAGAGCGTTTTATTCGATGCCAACCTAACCAGAGTGACGGGAGCGGCACAATTCAGAAAAAGTGCTCAGCTCGCCGAGAAAATGCGATTTAAGCAATAAAATTAAAAATGCTTATAAAACATAAACCAAACGTTGGAGGTGGTCATTTCTTCATGCGCAGTGATAAACTCGGCACTCTAAAGCACCCGAGAGCGTTTTTTTCGATGCCAACCTAACCAGAGTGACGGGAGCGGCACAATTCAGAAAAAGTGCTCAGCTCGCCGAGAAAATGCGATTTAAGCAATAAAATTAAAAATGCTTATAAAACATAAACCAAACGTTGGAGTTGGTCATTTCTTCATGCGCAGTGATAAACTCGGCACTCTAAAGCACCCGAGAGCGTTTTTTTCGATGCCAACCTAACCAGAGTGACGGGAGCGGCACAATTCAGAAAAAGTGCTCAGCTCGCCGAGAAAATGCGATTTAAGCAATAAAATTAAAAATGCTTATAAAACATAAACCAAACGTTGGAGGTGGTCATTTCTTCATGCGCAGTGATAAACTCGGCACTCTAAAGCACCCAAGAGCGTTTTTTTCGATGCCAACCTAACCAGAGTGACGGGAGCGGCACAATTCAGAAAAAGCGCTCAGCTCGCCGAGAAAATGCGATTTAAGCAATAAAATTAAAAATGCTTATAAAACATAAACCAAACGTTGGAGGTGGTCATTTCTTCATGCACAGTGATAAACTCGGCACTCTAAAGCACCCGAGAGCGTTTTTTTCGATGCCAACCTAACCAGAGTGACGGGAGCGGCACAATTCAGAAAAAGTGCTCAGCTCGCCGAGAAAATGCGATTTAAGCAATAAAATTAAAAATGCTTATAAAACATAAACCAAACGTTGTAGATGGTCATTTCTTATTACGCAGTAATAAACTCGGCACTCTAAAGCACCCGAGAGCGTTTTTTTCGATGCCAACCTAACCAGAGTGACGGGAGCGGCACAATTCAGAAAAAGCGCTCAGCTCGCCGAGAAAATGCGATTTAAGCAATAAAATTAAAAATGCTTATAAAACATAAACCAAACGTTGGAGGTGGTCATTTCTTCATGCACAGTGATAAACTCGGCACTCTAAAGCACCCGAGAGCGTTTTTTTCGATGCCAACCTAACCAGAGTGACGGGAGCGGCACAATTCAGAAAAAGTGCTCAGCTCGCCGAGAAAATGCGATTTAAGCATTAAAATTAAAAATGCTTATAAAACATAAACCAAACGTTGTAAATGGTCATTTCTTATTACGCAGTAATAAACTCGGCACTCTAAAGCACCCGAGAGCGTTTTTTTCGATGCCAACCTAACCAGAGTGACGGGAGCGGCACAATTCAGAAAAAGCGCTCAGCTCACCGAGAAAATGCGATTTAAGCAATAAAATTAAAAATGCTTATAAAACATAAACCAAACGTTGGAGGTGGTCTTTTCTTCATGTGCAGTGATAAACTCGGCACTCTAAAGCACCCGAGAGCGTTTTTTTCCATGCCAACCTAACCAGAGTGACGGGAGCGGCACAATTCAGAAAAAGTGCTCAGCTCGCCGAGAAAATGCGATTTAAGCAATAAAATTAAAAATGCTTATAAAACATAAACCAAACGTTGGAGGTGGTCATTTCTTCATGCGCAGTGATAAACTCGGCACTCTAAAGCACCCGAGAGCGTTTTTTTCGATGCCAACCTAACCAGAGTGACGGGAGCGGCACAATTCAGAAAAAGTGCTCAGCTCGCCGAGAAAATGCGATTTAAGCAATAAAATTAAAAATGCTTATAAAACATAAACCAAACGTTGGAGGTGGTCATTTCTTCATGCGCAGTGATAAACTCGGCACTCTAAAGCACCCGAGAGCGTTTTTTTCGATGCCAACCTAACCAGAGTGACGGGAGCGGCACAATTCAGAAAAAGTGCTCAGCTCGCCGAGAAAATGCGATTTAAGCAATAAAATTAAAAATGCTTATAAAACATAAACCAAACGTTGGAGGTGGTCATTTCTTCATGCGCAGTGATAAACTCGGCACTCTAAAGCACCCGAGAGCGTTTTTTTCGATGCCAACCTAACCAGAGTGACGGGAGCGGCACAATTCAGAAAAAGTGCTCAGCTCGCCGAGAAAATGCGATTTAAGCAATAAAATTAAAAATGCTTATAAAACATAAACCAAACGTTGTAAATGGTCATTTCTTATTACGCAGTAATAAACTCGGCACTCTAAAGCACCCGAGAGCGTTTTTTTCGATGCCAACCTAACCAGAGTGACGGGAGCGGCACAATTCAGAAAAAGCGCTCAGCTCGCCGAGAAAATGCGATTTAAGCAATAAAATTAAAAATGCTTATAAAACATAAACCAAACGTTGGAGGTGGTCTTTTCTTCATGTGCAGTGATAAACTCGGCACTCTAAAGCACCCGAGAGCGTTTTTTTCCATGCCAACCTAAACAGAGTGACGGGAGCGGCACAATTCAGAAAAAGTGCTCAGCTCGCCGAGAAAATGCGATTTAAGCAATAAAATTAAAAATGCTTATAAAACATAAACCAAACGTTGTAGATGGTCATTTCTTATTACGCAGTAATAAACTCGGCACTCTAAAGCACCCGAGAGCGTTTTTTTCCATGCCAACCTAACCAGAGTGACGGGAGCGGCACAATTCAGAAAAAGTGCTCAGCTCGCCGAGAAAATGCGATTTAAGCAATAAAATTAAAAATGCTTATAAAACATAAACCAAACGTTGGAGGTGGTCATTTCTTCATGCGCAGTGATAAACTCGGCACTCTAAAGCACCCGAGAGCGTTTTTTTCGATGCCAACCTAACCAGAGTGACGGGAGCGGCACAATTCAGAAAAAGTGCTCAGCTCGCCGAGAAAATGCGATTTAAGCAATAAAATTAAAAATGCTTATAAAACATAAACCAAACGTTGTAGATGGTCATTTCTTATTACGCAGTAATAAACTCGGCACTCTAAAGCACCCGAGAGCGTTTTTTTCCATGCCAACCTAACCAGAGTGACGGGAGCGGCACAATTCAGAAAAAGTGCTCAGCTCGCCGAGAAAATGCGATTTAAGCAATAAAATTAAAAATGCTTATAAAACATAAACCAAACGTTGGAGGTGGTCATTTCTTCATGCGCAGTGATAAACTCGGCACTCTAAAGCACCCGAGAGCGTTTTTTTCCATGCCAACCTAACCAGAGTGACGGGAGCGGCACAATTCAGAAAAAGTGCTCAGCTCGCCGAGAAAATGCGATTTAAGCAATAAAATTAAAAATGCTTATAAAACATAAACCAAACGTTGGAGGTGGTCATTTCTTCATGCGCAGTGATAAACTCGGCACTCTAAAGCACCCGAGAGCGTTTTTTTCGATGCCAACCTAACCAGAGTGACGGGAGCGGCACAATTCAGAAAAAGCGCTCAGCTCGCCGAGAAAATGCGATTTAAGCAATAAAATTAAAAATGCTTATAAAACATAAACCAAACGTTGGAGGTGGTCATTTCTTCATGCGCAGTGATAAACTCGGCACTCTAAAGCACCCGAGAGCGTTTTTTTCCATGCCAACCTAACCAGAGTGACGGGAGCGGCACAATTCAGAAAAAGCGCTCAGCTCGCCGAGAAAATGCGATTTAAGCAATAAAATTAAAAATGCTTATAAAACATAAACCAAACGTTGGAGGTGGTCATTTCTTCATGCACAGTGATAAACTCGGCACTCTAAAGCACCCGAGAGCGTTTTTTTCGATGCCAACCTAACCAGAGTGACGGGAGCGGCACAATTCAGAAAAAGTGCTCAGCTCGCCGAGAAAATGCGATTTAAGCAATAAAATTAAAAATGCTTATAAAACATAAACCAAACGTTGGAGGTGGTCATTTCTTCATGCGCAGTGATAAACTCGGCACTCTAAAGCACCCGAGAGCGTTTTTTTCGATGCCAACCTAACCAGAGTGACGGGAGCGGCACAATTCAGAAAAAGTGCTCAGCTCGCCGAGAAAATGCGATTTAAGCAATAAAATTAAAAATGCTTATAAAACATAAACCAAACGTTGGAGGTGGTCATTTCTTCATGCGCAGTGATAAACTCGGCACTCTAAAGCACCCGAGAGCGTTTTTTTCGATGCCAACCTAACCAGAGTGACGGGAGCGGCACAATTCAGAAAAAGTGCTCAGCTCGCCGAGAAAATGCGATTTAAGCAATAAAATTAAAAATGCTTATAAAACATAAACCAAACGTTGGAGGTGGTCATTTCTTCATGCGCAGTGATAAACTCGGCACTCTAAAGCACCCGAGAGCGTTTTTTTCGATGCCAACCTAACCAGAGTGACGGGAGCGGCACAATTCAGAAAAAGTGCTCAGCTCGCCGAGAAAATGCGATTTAAGCAATAAAATTAAAAATGCTTATAAAACATAAACCAAACGTTGTAAATGGTCATTTCTTATTACGCAGTAATAAACTCGGCACTCTAAAGCACCCGAGAGCGTTTTTTTCGATGCCAACCTAACCAGAGTGACGGGAGCGGCACAATTCAGAAAAAGCGCTCAGCTCGCCGAGAAAATGCGATTTAAGCAATAAAATTAAAAATGCTTATAAAACATAAACCAAACGTTGGAGGTGGTCTTTTCTTCATGTGCAGTGATAAACTCGGCACTCTAAAGCACCCGAGAGCGTTTTTTTCCATGCCAACCTAAACAGAGTGACGGGAGCGGCACAATTCAGAAAAAGTGCTCAGCTCGCCGAGAAAATGCGATTTAAGCAATAAAATTAAAAATGCTTATAAAACATAAACCAAACGTTGTAGATGGTCATTTCTTATTACGCAGTAATAAACTCGGCACTCTAAAGCACCCGAGAGCGTTTTTTTCCATGCCAACCTAACCAGAGTGACGGGAGCGGCACAATTCAGAAAAAGTGCTCAGCTCGCCGAGAAAATGCGATTTAAGCAATAAAATTAAAAATGCTTATAAAACATAAACCAAACGTTGGAGGTGGTCATTTCTTCATGCGCAGTGATAAACTCGGCACTCTAAAGCACCCGAGAGCGTTTTTTTCGATGCCAACCTAACCAGAGTGACGGGAGCGGCACAATTCAGAAAAAGTGCTCAGCTCGCCGAGAAAATGCGATTTAAGCAATAAAATTAAAAATGCTTATAAAACATAAACCAAACGTTGTAGATGGTCATTTCTTATTACGCAGTAATAAACTCGGCACTCTAAAGCACCCGAGAGCGTTTTTTTCCATGCCAACCTAACCAGAGTGACGGGAGCGGCACAATTCAGAAAAAGTGCTCAGCTCGCCGAGAAAATGCGATTTAAGCAATAAAATTAAAAATGCTTATAAAACATAAACCAAACGTTGGAGGTGGTCATTTCTTCATGCGCAGTGATAAACTCGGCACTCTAAAGCACCCGAGAGCGTTTTTTTCCATGCCAACCTAACCAGAGTGACGGGAGCGGCACAATTCAGAAAAAGTGCTCAGCTCGCCGAGAAAATGCGATTTAAGCAATAAAATTAAAAATGCTTATAAAACATAAACCAAACGTTGGAGGTGGTCATTTCTTCATGCGCAGTGATCAACTCGGCACTCTAAAGCACCCGAGAGCGTTTTTTTCCATGCCAACCTAACCAGAGTGACGGGAGCGGCACAATTCAGAAAAAGTGCTCAGCTCGCCGAGAAAATGCGATTTAAGCAATAAAATTAAAAATGCTTATAAAACATAAACCAAACGTTGTAGATGGTCATTTCTTATTACGCAGTAATAAACTCGGCACTCTAAAGCACCCGAGAGCGTTTTTTTCCATGCCAACCTAACCAGAGTGACGGGAGCGGCACAATTCAGAAAAAGTGCTCAGCTCGCCGAGAAAATGCGATTTAAGCAATAAAATTAAAAATGCTTATAAAACATAAACCAAACGTTGGAGGTGGTCATTTCTTCATGCGCAGTGATAAACTCGGCACTCTAAAGCACCCGAGAGCGTTTTTTTCCATGCCAACCTAACCAGAGTGACGGGAGCGGCACAATTCAGAAAAAGTGCTCAGCTCGCCGAGTAAATGCGATTTAAGCAATAAAATTAAAAATGCTTATAAAACATAAACCAAACGTTGGAGGTGGTCATTTCTTCATGCGCAGTGATAAACTCGGCACTCTAAAGCACCCGAGAGCGTTTTTTTCGATGCCAACCTAACCAGAGTGACGGGAGCGGCACAATTCAGAAAAAGCGCTCAGCTCGCCGAGAAAATGCGATTTAAGCAATAAAATTAAAAATGCTTATAAAACATAAACCAAACGTTGGAGGTGGTCATTTCTTCATGCGCAGTGATAAACTCGGCACTCTAAAGCACCCGAGAGCGTTTTTTTCCATGCCAACCTAACCAGAGTGACGGGAGCGGCACAATTCAGAAAAAGCGCTCAGCTCGCCGAGAAAATGCGATTTAAGCAATAAAATTAAAAATGCTTATAAAACATAAACCAAACGTTGGAGGTGGTCATTTCTTCATGCACAGTGATAAACTCGGCACTCTAAAGCACCCGAGAGCGTTTTTTTCGATGCCAACCTAACCAGAGTGACGGGAGCGGCACAATTCAGAAAAAGTGCTCAGCTCGCCGAAAAAATGCGATTTAAGCAATAAAATTAAAAATGCTTATAAAACATAAACCAAACGTTGGAGGTGGTCATTTCTTCATGCGCAGTGATAAACTCGGCACTCTAAAGCACCCGAGAGCGTTTTTTTCGATGCCAACCTAACCAGAGTGACGGGAGCGGCACAATTCAGAAAAAGTGCTCAGCTCGCCGAGAAAATGCGATTTAAGCAATAAAATTAAAAATGCTTATAAAACATAAACCAAACGTTGGAGGTGGTCATTTCTTCATGCGCAGTGATAAACTCGGGACTCTAAAGCACCCGAGAGCGTTTTATTCGATGCCAACCTAACCAGAGTGACGGGAGCGGCACAATTCAGAAAAAGTGCTCAGCTCGCCGAGAAAATGCGATTTAAGCAATAAAATTAAAAATGCTTATAAAACATAAACCAAACGTTGGAGGTGGTCATTTCTTCATGCGCAGTGATAAACTCGGCACTCTAAAGCACCCGAGAGCGTTTTTTTCCATGCCAACCTAACCAGAGTGACGGGAGCGGCACAATTCAGAAAAAGTGCTCAGCTCGCCGAGAAAATGCGATTTAAGCAATAAAATTAAAAATGCTTATAAAACATAAACCAAACGTTGGAGGTGGTCATTTCTTCATGCGCAGTGATAAACTCGGCACTCTAAAGCACCCGAGAGCGTTTTTTTCCATGCCAACCTAACCAGAGTGACGGGAGCGGCACAATTCAGAAAAAGTGCTCAGCTCGCCGAGAAAATGCGATTTAAGCAATAAAATTAAAAATGCTTATAAAACATAAACCAAACGTTGGAGGTGGTCATTTCTTCATGCGCAGTGATAAACTCGGCACTCTAAAGCACCCGAGAGCGTTTTATTTGATGCCAACCTAACCAGAGTGACGGGAGCGGCACAATTCAGAAAAAGTGCTCAGCTCGCCGAGAAAATGCGATTTAAGCAATAAAATTAAAAATGCTTATAAAACATAAACCAAACGTTGGAGGTGGTCATTTCTTCATGCGCAGTGATAAACTCGGCACTCTAAAGCACCCGAGAGCGTTTTTTTCGATGCCAACCTAACCAGAGTGACGGGAGCGGCACAATTCAGAAAAAGCGCTCAGCTCGCCGAGAAAATGCGATTTAAGCAATAAAATTAAAAATGCTTATAAAACATAAACCAAACGTTGGAGGTGGTCATTTCTTCATGCACAGTGATAAACTCGGCACTCTAAAGCACCCGAGAGCGTTTTTTTCGATGCCAACCTAACCAGAGTGACGGGAGCGGCACAATTCAGAAAAAGTGCTCAGCTCGCCGAGAAAATGCGATTTAAGCAATAAAATTAAAAATGCTTATAAAACATAAACCAAACGTTGTAAATGGTCATTTCTTATTACGCAGTAATAAACTCGGCACTCTAAAGCACCCGAGAGCGTTTTTTCGATGCCAACCTAACCAGAGTGACGGGAGCGGCACAATACAGAAAAAGCGCTCAGCTCGCCGAGAAAATGCGATTTAAGCAATAAAATTAAAAATGCTTATAAAACATAAACCAAACGTTGGAGGTGGTCTTTTCTTCATGCGCAGTGATAAACTCGGCACTCTAAAGCACCCGAGAGCGTTTTTTTCCATGCCAACCTAAACAGAGTGACGGGAGCGGCACAATTCAGAAAAAGTGCTCAGCTCGCCGAGAAAATGCGATTTAAGCAATAAAATTAAAAATGCTTATAAAATATAAACCAAACGTTGTAGATGGTCATTTCTTATTACGCAGTAATAAACTCGGCACTCTAAAGCACCCGAGAGCGTTTTTTTCCATGCCAACCTAACCAGAGTGACGGGAGCGGCACAATTCAGAAAAAGTGCTCAGCTCGCCGAGAAAATGCGATTTAAGCAATAAAATTAAAAATGCTTATAAAACATAAACCAAACGTTGGAGGTGGTCATTTCTTCATGCGCAGTGATAAACTCGGCACTCTAAAGCACCCGAGAGCGTTTTTTTCGATGCCAACCTAACCAGAGTGACGGGAGCGGCACAATTCAGAAAAAGTGCTCAGCTCGCCGAGAAAATGCGATTTAAGCAATAAAATTAAAAATGCTTATAAAACATAAACCAAACGTTGGAGGTGGTCATTTCTTCATGCACAGTGATAAACTCGGCACTCTAAAGCACCCGAGAGCGTTTTTTTCCATGCCAACCTAACCAGAGTGACGGGAGCGGCACAATTCAGAAAAAGTGCTCAGCTCGCCGAGAAAATGCGATTTAAGCAATAAAATTAAAAATGCTTATAAAACATAAACCAAACGTTGGAGGTGGTCATTTCTTCATGCGCAGTGATAAACTCGGCACTCTAAAGCACCCGAGAGCGTTTTTTTCCATGCCAACCTAACCAGAGTGACGGGAGCGGCACAATTCAGAAAAAGTGCTCAGCTCGCCGAGAAAATGCGATTTAAGCAATAAAATTAAAAATGCTTATAAAACATAAACCAAACGTTGGAGGTGGTCATTTCTTCATGCACAGTGATAAACTCGGCACTCTAAAGCACCCGAGAGCGTTTTTTTCGATGCCAACCTAACCAGAGTGACGGGAGCGGCACAATTCAGAAAAAGCGCTCAGCTCGCCGAGAAAATGCGATTTAAGCAATAAAATTAAAAATGCTTATAAAACCTAAACCAAACGTTGGAGGTGGTCATTTCTTCATGCGCAGTGATAAACTCGGCACTCTAAAGCACCCGAGAGCGTTTTTTTGGATGCCAACCTAACCAGAGTGACGGGAGCGGCACAATTCAGAAAAAGTGCTCAGCTCGCCGAGAAAATGCGATTTAAGCAATAAAATTAAAAATGCTTATAAAACATAAACCAAACGTTGGAGGTGGTCATTTCTTCATGCGCAGTGATAAACTCGGCACTCTAAAGCACCCGAGAGCGTTTTATTCGATGCCAACCTAACCAGAGTGACGGGAGCGGCACAATTCAGAAAAAGTGCTCAGCTCGCCGAGAAAATGCGATTTAAGCAATAAAATTAAAAATGCTTATAAAACATAAACCAAACGTTGGAGGTGGTCATTTCTTCATGCGCAGTGATAAACTCGGCACTCTAAAGCACCCGAGAGCGTTTTTTTCGATGCCAACCTAACCAGAGTGACGGGAGCGGCACATTTCAGAAAAAGTGCTCAGCTCGCCGAGAAAATGCGATTTAAGCAATAAAATTAAAAATGCTTATAAAACATAAACCAAACGTTGGAGTTGGTCATTTCTTCATGCGCAGTGATAAACTCGGCACTCTAAAGCACCCGAGAGCGTTTTTTTCGATGCCAACCTAACCAGAGTGACGGGAGCGGCACAATTCAGAAAAGGTGCTCAGCTCGCCGAGAAAATGCGATTTAAGCAATAAAATTAAAAATGCTTATAAAACATAAACCAAACGTTGGAGGTGGTCATTTCTTCATGCGCAGTGATAAACTCGGCACTCTAAAGCACCCAAGAGCGTTTTTTTCGATGCCAACCTAACCAGAGTGACGGGAGCGGCACAATTCAGAAAAAGCGCTCAGCTCGCCGAGAAAATGCGATTTAAGCAATAAAATTAAAAATGCTTATAAAACATAAACCAAACGTTGGAGGTGGTCATTTCTTCATGCACAGTGATAAACTCGGCACTCTAAAGCACCCGAGAGCGTTTTTTTCGATGCCAACCTAACCAGAGTGACGGGAGCGGCACAATTCAGAAAAAGTGCTCAGCTCGCCGAGAAAATGCGATTTAAGCAATAAAATTAAAAATGCTTATAAAACATAAACCAAACGTTGTAGATGGTCATTTCTTATTACGCAGTAATAAACTCGGCACTCTAAAGCACCCGAGAGCGTTTTTTTCGATGCCAACCTAACCAGAGTGACGGGAGCGGCACAATTCAGAAAAAGCGCTCAGCTCGCCGAGAAAATGCGATTTAAGCAATAAAATTAAAAATGCTTATAAAACATAAACCAAACGTTGGAGGTGGTCATTTCTTCATGCACAGTGATAAACTCGGCACTCTAAAGCACCCGAGAGCGTTTTTTTCGATGCCAACCTAACCAGAGTGACGGGAGCGGCACAATTCAGAAAAAGTGCTCAGCTCGCCGAGAAAATGCGATTTAAGCAATAAAATTAAAAATGCTTATAAAACATAAACCAAACGTTGTAAATGGTCATTTCTTATTACGCAGTAATAAACTCGGCACTCTAAAGCACCCGAGAGCGTTTTTTTCGATGCCAACCTAACCAGAGTGACGGGAGCGGCACAATTCAGAAAAAGCGCTCAGCTCGCCGAGAAAATGCGATTTAAGCAATAAAATTAAAAATGCTTATAAAACATAAACCAAACGTTGGAGGTGGTCTTTTCTTCATGTGCAGTGATAAACTCGGCACTCTAAAGCACCCGAGAGCGTTTTTTTCCATGCCAACCTAAACAGAGTGACGGGAGCGGCACAATTCAGAAAAAGTGCTCAGCTCGCCGAGAAAATGCGATTTAAGCAATAAAATTAAAAATGCTTATAAAACATAAACCAAACGTTGGAGGTGGTCATTTCTTCATGCGCAGTGATAAACTCGGCACTCTAAAGCACCCGAGAGCGTTTTATTTGATGCCAACCTAACCAGAGTTACGGGAGCGGCACAATTCAGAAAAAGTGCTCAGCTCGCCGAGAAAATGCGATTTAAGCAATAAAATTAAAAATGCTTATAAAACATAAACCAAACGTTGGAGGTGGTCATTTCTTCATGCGCAGTGATAAACTCGGCACTCTAAAGCACCCGAGAGCGTTTTTTTCGATGCCAACCTAACCAGAGTGACGGGAGCGGCACAATTCTGAAAAAGCGCTCAGCTCGCCGAGAAAATGCGATTTAAGCAATAAAATTAAAAATGCTTATAAAACATAAACCAAACGTTGGAGGTGGTCATTTCTTCATGCGCAGTGATAAACTCGGCACTCTAAAGCACCCGAGAGCGTTTTTTTCGATGCCAACCTAACCAGAGTGACGGGAGCGGCACAATTCAGAAAAAGTGCTCAGCTCGCCGAGAAAATGCGATTTAAGCAATAAAATTAAAAATGCTTATAAAACATAAACCAAACGTTGGAGGTGGTCATTTCTTCATGCGCAGTGATAAACTCGGCACTCTAAAGCACCCGAGAGCGTTTTTTTCCATGCCAACCTAACCAGAGTGACGGGAGCGGCACAATTCAGAAAAAGTGCTCAGCTCGCCGAGAAAATGCGATTTAAGCAATAAAATTAAAAATGCTTATAAAACATAAACCAAACGTTGGAGGTGGTCATTTCTTCATGCGCAGTGATAAACTCGGCACTCTAAAGCACCCGAGAGCGTTTTATTTGATGCCAACCTAACCAGAGTGACGGGAGCGGCACAATTCAGAAAAAGTGCTCAGCTCGCCGAGAAAATGCGATTTAAGCAATAAAATTAAAAATGCTTATAAAACATAAACCAAACGTTGGAGGTGGTCATTTCTTCATGCGCAGTGATAAACTCGGCACTCTAAAGCACCCGAGAGCGTTTTTTTCGATGCCAACCTAACCAGAGTGACGGGAGCGGCACAATTCAGAAAAAGCGCTCAGCTCGCCGAGAAAATGCGATTTAAGCAATAAAATTAAAAATGCTTATAAAACATAAACCAAACGTTGGAGGTGGTCATTTCTTCATGCACAGTGATAAACTCGGCACTCTAAAGCACCCGAGAGCGTTTTTTTCGATGCCAACCTAACCAGAGTGACGGGAGCGGCACAATTCAGAAAAAGTGCTCAGCTCGCCGAGAAAATGCGATTTAAGCAATAAAATTAAAAATGCTTATAAAACATAAACCAAACGTTGTAAATGGTCATTTCTTATTACGCAGTAATAAACTCGGCACTCTAAAGCACCCGAGAGCGTTTTTTCGATGCCAACCTAACCAGAGTGACGGGAGCGGCACAATACAGAAAAAGCGCTCAGCTCGCCGAGAAAATGCGATTTAAGCAATAAAATTAAAAATGCTTATAAAACATAAACCAAACGTTGGAGGTGGTCTTTTCTTCATGCGCAGTGATAAACTCGGCACTCTAAAGCACCCGAGAGCGTTTTTTTCCATGCCAACCTAAACAGAGTGACGGGAGCGGCACAATTCAGAAAAAGTGCTCAGCTCGCCGAGAAAATGCGATTTAAGCAATAAAATTAAAAATGCTTATAAAATATAAACCAAACGTTGTAGATGGTCATTTCTTATTACGCAGTAATAAACTCGGCACTCTAAAGCACCCGAGAGCGTTTTTTTCCATGCCAACCTAACCAGAGTGACGGGAGCGGCACAATTCAGAAAAAGTGCTCAGCTCGCCGAGAAAATGCGATTTAAGCAATAAAATTAAAAATGCTTATAAAACATAAACCAAACGTTGGAGGTGGTCATTTCTTCATGCGCAGTGATAAACTCGGCACTCTAAAGCACCCGAGAGCGTTTTTTTCGATGCCAACCTAACCAGAGTGACGGGAGCGGCACAATTCAGAAAAAGTGCTCAGCTCGCCGAGAAAATGCGATTTAAGCAATAAAATTAAAAATGCTTATAAAACATAAACCAAACGTTGGAGGTGGTCATTTCTTCATGCACAGTGATAAACTCGGCACTCTAAAGCACCCGAGAGCGTTTTTTTCCATGCCAACCTAACCAGAGTGACGGGAGCGGCACAATTCAGAAAAAGTGCTCAGCTCGCCGAGAAAATGCGATTTAAGCAATAAAATTAAAAATGCTTATAAAACATAAACCAAACGTTGGAGGTGGTCATTTCTTCATGCGCAGTGATAAACTCGGCACTCTAAAGCACCCGAGAGCGTTTTTTTCCATGCCAACCTAACCAGAGTGACGGGAGCGGCACAATTCAGAAAAAGTGCTCAGCTCGCCGAGAAAATGCGATTTAAGTAATAAAATTAAAAATGCTTATAAAACATAAACCAAACGTTGGAGGTGGTCATTTCTTCATGCACAGTGATAAACTCGGCACTCTAAAGCACCCGAGAGCGTTTTTTTCGATGCCAACCTAACCAGAGTGACGGGAGCGGCACAATTCAGAAAAAGCGCTCAGCTCGCCGAGAAAATGCGATTTAAGCAATAAAATTAAAAATGCTTATAAAACCTAAACCAAACGTTGGAGGTGGTCATTTCTTCATGCGCAGTGATAAACTCGGCACTCTAAAGCACCCGAGAGCGTTTTTTTGGATGCCAACCTAACCAGAGTGACGGGAGCGGCACAATTCAGAAAAAGTGCTCAGCTCGCCGAGAAAATGCGATTTAAGCAATAAAATTAAAAATGCTTATAAAACATAAACCAAACGTTGGAGGTGGTCATTTCTTCATGCGCAGTGATAAACTCGGCACTCTAAAGCACCCGAGAGCGTTTTATTCGATGCCAACCTAACCAGAGTGACGGGAGCGGCACAATTCAGAAAAAGTGCTCAGCTCGCCGAGAAAATGCGATTTAAGCAATAAAATTAAAAATGCTTATAAAACATAAACCAAACGTTGGAGGTGGTCATTTCTTCATGCGCAGTGATAAACTCGGCACTCTAAAGCACCCGAGAGCGTTTTTTTCGATGCCAACCTAACCAGAGTGACGGGAGCGGCACATTTCAGAAAAAGTGCTCAGCTCGCCGAGAAAATGCGATTTAAGCAATAAAATTAAAAATGCTTATAAAACATAAACCAAACGTTGGAGTTGGTCATTTCTTCATGCGCAGTGATAAACTCGGCACTCTAAAGCACCCGAGAGCGTTTTTTTCGATGCCAACCTAACCAGAGTGACGGGAGCGGCACAATTCAGAAAAAGTGCTCAGCTCGCCGAGAAAATGCGATTTAAGCAATAAAATTAAAAATGCTTATAAAACATAAACCAAACGTTGGAGGTGGTCATTTCTTCATGCGCAGTGATAAACTCGGCACTCTAAAGCACCCAAGAGCGTTTTTTTCGATGCCAACCTAACCAGAGTGACGGGAGCGGCACAATTCAGAAAAAGCGCTCAGCTCGCCGAGAAAATGCGATTTAAGCAATAAAATTAAAAATGCTTATAAAACATAAACCAAACGTTGGAGGTGGTCATTTCTTCATGCACAGTGATAAACTCGGCACTCTAAAGCACCCGAGAGCGTTTTTTTCGATGCCAACCTAACCAGAGTGACGGGAGCGGCACAATTCAGAAAAAGTGCTCAGCTCGCCGAGAAAATGCGATTTAAGCAATAAAATTAAAAATGCTTATAAAACATAAACCAAACGTTGTAGATGGTCATTTCTTATTACGCAGTAATAAACTCGGCACTCTAAAGCACCCGAGAGCGTTTTTTTCGATGCCAACCTAACCAGAGTGACGGGAGCGGCACAATTCAGAAAAAGCGCTCAGCTCGCCGAGAAAATGCGATTTAAGCAATAAAATTAAAAATGCTTATAAAACATAAACCAAACGTTGGAGGTGGTCATTTCTTCATGCACAGTGATAAACTCGGCACTCTAAAGCACCCGAGAGCGTTTTTTTCGATGCCAACCTAACCAGAGTGACGGGAGCGGCACAATTCAGAAAAAGTGCTCAGCTCGCCGAGAAAATGCGATTTAAGCAATAAAATTAAAAATGCTTATAAAACATAAACCAAACGTTGTAAATGGTCATTTCTTATTACGCAGTAATAAACTCGGCACTCTAAAGCACCCGAGAGCGTTTTTTTCGATGCCAACCTAACCAGAGTGACGGGAGCGGCACAATTCAGAAAAAGCGCTCAGCTCGCCGAGAAAATGCGATTTAAGCAATAAAATTAAAAATGCTTATAAAACATAAACCAAACGTTGGAGGTGGTCTTTTCTTCATGTGCAGTGATAAACTCGGCACTCTAAAGCACCCGAGAGCGTTTTTTTCCATGCCAACCTAAACAGAGTGACGGGAGCGGCACAATTCAGAAAAAGTGCTCAGCTCGCCGAGAAAATGCGATTTAAGCAATAAAATTAAAAATGCTTATAAAACATAAACCAAACGTTGTAGATGGTCATTTCTTATTACGCAGTAATAAACTCGGCACTCTAAAGCACCCGAGAGCGTTTTTTTCCATGCCAACCTAACCAGAGTGACGGGAGCGGCACAATTCAGAAAAAGTGCTCAGCTCGCCGAGAAAATGCGATTTAAGCAATAAAATTAAAAATGCTTATAAAACATAAACCAAACGTTGGAGGTGGTCATTTCTTCATGCGCAGTGATAAACTCGGCACTCTAAAGCACCCGAGAGCGTTTTTTTCGATGCCAACCTAACCAGAGTGACGGGAGCGGCACAATTCAGAAAAAGTGCTCAGCTCGCCGAGAAAATGCGATTTAAGCAATAAAATTAAAAATGCTTATAAAACATAAACCAAACGTTGGAGGTGGTCATTTCTTCATGCGCAGTGATAAACTCGGCACTCTAAAGCACCCGAGAGCGTTTTTTTCGATGCCAACCTAACCAGAGTGACGGGAGCGGCACAATTCAGAAAAAGTGCTCAGCTCGCCGAGAAAATGCGATTTAAGCAATAAAATTAAAAATGCTTATAAAACATAAACCAAACGTTGGAGGTGGTCATTTCTTCATGCGCAGTGATAAACTCGGCACTCTAAAGCACCCGAGAGCGTTTTTTTCGATGCCAACCTAACCAGAGTGACGGGAGCGGCACAATTCAGAAAAAGTGCTCAGCTCGCCGAGAAAATGCGATTTAAGCAATAAAATTAAAAATGCTTATAAAACATAAACCAAACGTTGTAAATGGTCATTTCTTATTACGCAGTAATAAACTCGGCACTCTAAAGCACCCGAGAGCGTTTTTTTCGATGCCAACCTAACCAGAGTGACGGGAGCGGCACAATTCAGAAAAAGCGCTCAGCTCGCCGAGAAAATGCGATTTAAGCAATAAAATTAAAAATGCTTATAAAACATAAACCAAACGTTGGAGGTGGTCTTTTCTTCATGTGCAGTGATAAACTCGGCACTCTAAAGCACCCGAGAGCGTTTTTTTCCATGCCAACCTAAACAGAGTGACGGGAGCGGCACAATTCAGAAAAAGTGCTCAGCTCGCCGAGAAAATGCGATTTAAGCAATAAAATTAAAAATGCTTATAAAACATAAACCAAACGTTGTAGATGGTCATTTCTTATTACGCAGTAATAAACTCGGCACTCTAAAGCACCCGAGAGCGTTTTTTTCCATGCCAACCTAACCAGAGTGACGGGAGCGGCACAATTCAGAAAAAGTGCTCAGCTCGCCGAGAAAATGCGATTTAAGCAATAAAATTAAAAATGCTTATAAAACATAAACCAAACGTTGGAGGTGGTCATTTCTTCATGCGCAGTGATAAACTCGGCACTCTAAAGCACCCGAGAGCGTTTTTTTCGATGCCAACCTAACCAGAGTGACGGGAGCGGCACAATTCAGAAAAAGTGCTCAGCTCGCCGAGAAAATGCGATTTAAGCAATAAAATTAAAAATGCTTATAAAACATAAACCAAACGTTGGAGGTGGTCATTTCTTCATGCGCAGTGATAAACTCGGCACTCTAAAGCACCCGAGAGCGTTTTTTTCGATGCCAACCTAACCAGAGTGACGGGAGCGGCACAATTCAGAAAAAGTGCTCAGCTCGCCGAGAAAATGCGATTTAAGCAATAAAATTAAAAATGCTTATAAAACATAAACCAAACGTTGGAGGTGGTCATTTCTTCATGCGCAGTGATAAACTCGGCACTCTAAAGCACCCGAGAGCGTTTTTTTCCATGCCAACCTAACCAGAGTGACGGGAGCGGCACAATTCAGAAAAAGTGCTCAGCTCGCCGAGAAAATGCGATTTAAGCAATAAAATTAAAAATGCTTATAAAACATAAACCAAACGTTGTAAATGGTCATTTCTTATTACGCAGTAATAAACTCGGCACTCTAAAGCACCCGAGAGCGTTTTTTTCGATGCCAACCTAACCAGAGTGACGGGAGCGGCACAATTCAGAAAAAGCGCTCAGCTCGCCGAGAAAATGCGATTTAAGCAATAAAATTAAAAATGCTTATAAAACATAAACCAAACGTTGGAGGTGGTCTTTTCTTCATGTGCAGTGATAAACTCGGCACTCTAAAGCACCCGAGAGCGTTTTTTTCCATGCCAACCTAAACAGAGTGACGGGAGCGGCACAATTCAGAAAAAGTGCTCAGCTCGCCGAGAAAATGCGATTTAAGCAATAAAATTAAAAATGCTTATAAAACATAAACCAAACGTTGTAGATGGTCATTTCTTATTACGCAGTAATAAACTCGGCACTCTAAAGCACCCGAGAGCGTTTTTTTCCATGCCAACCTAACCAGAGTGACGGGAGCGGCACAATTCAGAAAAAGTGCTCAGCTCGCCGAGAAAATGCGATTTAAGCAATAAAATTAAAAATGCTTATAAAACATAAACCAAACGTTGGAGGTGGTCATTTCTTCATGCGCAGTGATAAACTCGGCACTCTAAAGCACCCGAGAGCGTTTTTTTCGATGCCAACCTAACCAGAGTGACGGGAGCGGCACAATTCAGAAAAAGTGCTCAGCTCGCCGAGAAAATGCGATTTAAGCAATAAAATTAAAAATGCTTATAAAACATAAACCAAACGTTGTAGATGGTCATTTCTTATTACGCAGTAATAAACTCGGCACTCTAAAGCACCCGAGAGCCTTTTTTTCCATGCCAACCTAACCAGAGTGACGGGAGCGGCACAATTCAGAAAAAGTGCTCAGCTCGCCGAGAAAATGCGATTTAAGCAATAAAATTAAAAATGCTTATAAAACATAAACCAAACGTTGGAGGTGGTCATTTCTTCATGCGCAGTGATAAACTCGGCACTCTAAAGCACCCGAGAGCGTTTTTTTCCATGCCAACCTAACCAGAGTGACGGGAGCGGCACAATTCAGAAAAAGTGCTCAGCTCGCCGAGAAAATGCGATTTAAGCAATAAAATTAAAAATGCTTATAAAACATAAACCAAACGTTGGAGGTGGTCATTTCTTCATGCGCAGTGATAAACTCGGCACTCTAAAGCACCCAAGAGCGTTTTTTTCGATGCCAACCTAACCAGAGTGACGGGAGCGGCACAATTCAGAAAAAGTGCTCAGCTCGCCGAGTAAATGCGATTTAAGCAATAAAATTAAAAATGCTTATAAAACATAAACCAAACGTTGGAGGTGGTCATTTCTTCATGCGCAGTGATAAACTCGGCACTCTAAAGCACCCGAGAGCGTTTTTTTCGATGCCAACCTAACCAGAGTGACGGGAGCGGCACAATTCAGAAAAAGCGCTCAGCTCGCCGAGAAAATGCGATTTAAGCAATAAAATTAAAAATGCTTATAAAACATAAACCAAACGTTGGAGGTGGTCATTTCTTCATGCGCAGTGATAAACTCGGCACTCTAAAGCACCCGAGAGCGTTTTTTTCCATGCCAACCTAACCAGAGTGACGGGAGCGGCACAATTCAGAAAAAGCGCTCAGCTCGCCGAGAAAATGCGATTTAAGCAATAAAATTAAAAATGCTTATAAAACATAAACCAAACGTTGGAGGTGGTCATTTCTTCATGCACAGTGATAAACTCGGCACTCTAAAGCACCCGAGAGCGTTTTTTTCGATGCCAACCTAACCAGAGTGACGGGAGCGGCACAATTCAGAAAAAGTGCTCAGCTCGCCGAGAAAATGCGATTTAAGCAATAAAATTAAAAATGCTTATAAAACATAAACCAAACGTTGGAGGTGGTCATTTCTTCATGCGCAGTGATAAACTCGGCACTCTAAAGCACCCGAGAGCGTTTTTTTCGATGCCAACCTAACCAGAGTGACGGGAGCGGCACAATTCAGAAAAAGTGCTCAGCTCGCCGAGAAAATGCGATTTAAGCAATAAAATTAAAAATGCTTATAAAACATAAACCAAACGTTGGAGGTGGTCATTTCTTCATGCGCAGTGATAAACTCGGGACTCTAAAGCACCCGAGAGCGTTTTATTCGATGCCAACCTAACCAGAGTGACGGGAGCGGCACAATTCAGAAAAAGTGCTCAGCTCGCCGAGAAAATGCGATTTAAGCAATAAAATTAAAAATGCTTATAAAACATAAACCAAACGTTGGAGGTGGTCATTTCTTCATGCGCAGTGATAAACTCGGCACTCTAAAGCACCCGAGAGCGTTTTTTTCGATGCCAACCTAACCAGAGTGACGGGAGCGGCACAATTCAGAAAAAGCGCTCAGCTCGCCGAGAAAATGCGATTTAAGCAATAAAATTAAAAATGCTTATAAAACATAAACCAAACGTTGGAGGTGGTCATTTCTTCATGCGCAGTGATAAACTCGGCACTCTAAAGCACCCGAGAGCGTTTTTTTCGATGCCAACCTAACCAGAGTGACGGGAGCGGCACAATTCAGAAAAAGCGCTCAGCTCGCCGAGAAAATGCGATTTAAGCAATAAAATTAAAAATGCTTATAAAACATAAACCAAACGTTGGAGGTGGTCATTTCTTCATGCGCAGTGATAAACTCGGCACTCTAAAGCACCCGAGAGCGTTTTTTTCGATGCCAACCTAACCAGAGTGACGGGAGCGGCACAATTCAGAAAAAGTGCTCAGCTCGCCGAGAAAATGCGATTTAAGCAATAAAATTAAAAATGCTTATAAAACATAAACCAAACGTTGGAGGTGGTCATTTCTTCATGCGCAGTGATAAACTCGGCACTCTAAAGCACCCGAGAGCGTTTTTTTCGATGCCAACCTAACCAGAGTGACGGGAGCGGCACAATTCAGAAAAAGCGCTCAGCTCGCCGAGAAAATGCGATTTAAGCAATAAAATTAAAAATGCTTATAAAACATAAACCAAACGTTGGAGGTGGTCATTTCTTCATGCACAGTGATAAACTCGGCACTCTAAAGCACCCGAGAGCGTTTTTTTCGATGCCAACCTAACCAGAGTGACGGGAGCGGCACAATTCAGAAAAAGCGCTCAGCTCGCCGAGAAAATGCGATTTAAGCAATAAAATTAAAAATGCTTATAAAACATAAACCAAACGTTGGAGGTGGTCATTTCTTCATGCACAGTGATAAACTCGGCACTCTAAAGCACCCGAGAGCGTTTTTTTCCATGCCAACCTAACCAGAGTGACGGGAGCGGCACAATTCAGAAAAAGTGCTCAGCTCGCCGAGAAAATGCGATTTAAGCAATAAAATTAAAAATGCTTATAAAACATAAACCAAACGTTGGAGGTGGTCATTTCTTCATGCGCAGTGATAAACTCGGCACTCTAAAGCACCCGAGAGCGTTTTTTTCGATGCCAACCTAACCAGAGTGACGGGAGCGGCACAATTCAGAAAAAGCGCTCAGCTCGCCGAGAAAATGCGATTTAAGCAATAAAATTAAAAATGCTTATAAAACATAAACCAAACGTTGGAGGTGGTCATTTCTTCATGCGCAGTGATAAACTCGGCACTCTAAAGCACCCGAGAGCGTTTTTTTCGATGCCAACCTAACCAGAGTGACGGGAGCGGCACAATTCAGAAAAAGTGCTCAGCTCGCCGAGAAAATGCGATTTAAGCAATAAAATTAAAAATGCTTATAAAACATAAACCAAACGTTGGAGGTGGTCATTTCTTCATGCGCAGTGATAAACTCGGCACTCTAAAGCACCCGAGAGCGTTTTTTTCGATGCCAACCTAACCAGAGTGACGGGAGCGGCACAATTCAGAAAAAGTGCTCAGCTCGCCGAGAAAATGCGATTTAAGCAATAAAATTAAAAATGCTTATAAAACATAAACCAAACGTTGTAAATGGTCATTTCTTATTACGCAGTAATAAACTCGGCACTCTAAAGCACCCGAGAGCGTTTTTTTCGATGCCAACCTAACCAGAGTGACGGGAGCGGCACAATTCAGAAAAAGCGCTCAGCTCGCCGAGAAAATGCGATTTAAGCAATAAAATTAAAAATGCTTATAAAACATAAACCAAACGTTGGAGGTGGTCTTTTCTTCATGTGCAGTGATAAACTCGGCACTCTAAAGCACCCGAGAGCGTTTTTTTCCATGCCAACCTAAACAGAGTGACGGGAGCGGCACAATTCAGAAAAAGTGCTCAGCTCGCCGAGAAAATGCGATTTAAGCAATAAAATTAAAAATGCTTATAAAACATAAACCAAACGTTGTAGATGGTCATTTCTTATTACGCAGTAATAAACTCGGCACTCTAAAGCACCCGAGAGCGTTTTTTTCCATGCCAACCTAACCAGAGTGACGGGAGCGGCACAATTCAGAAAAAGTGCTCAGCTCGCCGAGAAAATGCGATTTAAGCAATAAAATTAAAAATGCTTATAAAACATAAACCAAACGTTGGAGGTGGTCATTTCTTCATGCGCAGTGATAAACTCGGCACTCTAAAGCACCCGAGAGCGTTTTATTCGATGCCAACCTAACCAGAGTGACGGGAGCGGCACAATTCAGAAAAAGCGCTCAGCTCGCCGAGAAAATGCGATTTAAGCAATAAAATTAAAAATGCTTATAAAACATAAACCAAACGTTGGAGGTGGTCATTTCTTCATGCGCAGTGATAAACTCGGCACTCTAAAGCACCCGAGAGCGTTTTTTTCCATGCCAACCTAACCAGAGTGACGGGAGTGGCACAATTCAGAAAAAGTGCTCAGCTCGCCGAGAAAATGCGATTTAAGCAATAAAATTAAAAATGCTTATAAAACATAAACCAAACGTTGGAGGTGGTCATTTCTTCATGCGCAGTGATAAACTCGGCACTCTAAAGCACCCGAGAGCGTTTTTTTCGATGCCAACCTAACCAGAGTGACGGGAGCGGCACAATTCAGAAAAAGTGCTCAGCTCGCCGAGTAAATGCGATTTAAGCAATAAAATTAAAAATGCTTATAAAACATAAACCAAACGTTGGAGGTGGTCATTTCTTCATGCGCAGTGATAAACTCGGCACTCTAAAGCACCCGAGAGCGTTTTTTTCGATGCCAACCTAACCAGAGTGACGGGAGCGGCACAATTCAGAAAAAGCGCTCAGCTCGCCGAGAAAATGCGATTTAAGCAATAAAATTAAAAATGCTTATAAAACATAAACCAAACGTTGGAGGTGGTCATTTCTTCATGCGCAGTGATAAACTCGGCACTCTAAAGCACCCGAGAGCGTTTTTTTCCATGCCAACCTAACCAGAGTGACGGGAGCGGCACAATTCAGAAAAAGCGCTCAGCTCGCCGAGAAAATGCGATTTAAGCAATAAAATTAAAAATGCTTATAAAACATAAACCAAACGTTGGAGGTGGTCATTTCTTCATGCACAGTGATAAACTCGGCACTCTAAAGCACCCGAGAGCGTTTTTTTCGATGCCAACCTAACCAGCGTGACGGGAGCGGCACAATTCAGAAAAAGTGCTCAGCTCGCCGAGAAAATGCGATTTAAGCAATAAAATTAAAAATGCTTATAAAACATAAACCAAACGTTGGAGGTGGTCATTTCTTCATGCGCAGTGATAAACTCGGCACTCTAAAGCACCCGAGAGCGTTTTTTTCGATGCCAACCTAACCAGAGTGACGGGAGCGGCACAATTCAGAAAAAGTGCTCAGCTCGCCGAGAAAATGCGATTTAAGCAATAAAATTAAAAATGCTTATAAAACATAAACCAAACGTTGGAGGTGGTCATTTCTTCATGCGCAGTGATAAACTCGGGACTCTAAAGCACCCGAGAGCGTTTTATTCGATGCCAACCTAACCAGAGTGACGGGAGCGGCACAATTCAGAAAAAGTGCTCAGCTCGCCGAGAAAATGCGATTTAAGCAATAAAATTAAAAATGCTTATAAAACATAAACCAAACGTTGGAGGTGGTCATTTCTTCATGCGCAGTGATAAACTCGGCACTCTAAAGCACCCGAGAGCGTTTTTTTCGATGCCAACCTAACCAGAGTGACGGGAGCGGCACAATTCAGAAAAAGCGCTCAGCTCGCCGAGAAAATGCGATTTAAGCAATAAAATTAAAAATGCTTATAAAACATAAACCAAACGTTGGAGGTGGTCATTTCTTCATGCGCAGTGATAAACTCGGCACTCTAAAGCACCCGAGAGCGTTTTTTTCGATGCCAACCTAACCAGAGTGACGGGAGCGGCACAATTCAGAAAAAGCGCTCAGCTCGCCGAGAAAATGCGATTTAAGCAATAAAATTAAAAATGCTTATAAAACATAAACCAAACGTTGGAGGTGGTCATTTCTTCATGCGCAGTGATAAACTCGGCACTCTAAAGCACCCAGAGCGTTTTTTTCGATGCCAACCTAACCAGAGTGACGGGAGCGGCACAATTCAGAAAAAGTGCTCAGCTCGCCTAGAAAATGCGATTTAAGCAATAAAATTAAAAATGCTTATAAAACATAAACCAAACGTTGGAGGTGGTCATTTCTTCATGCGCAGTGATAAACTCGGCACTCTAAAGCACCCGAGAGCGTTTTTTTCGATGCCAACCTAACCAGAGTGACGGGAGCGGCACAATTCAGAAAAAGTGCTCAGCTCGCCGAGAAAATGCAATTTAAGCAATAAAATTTAAAATGCTTATAAAACATAAACCAAACGTTGTAGATGGTCATTTCTTATTACGCAGTAATAAACTCGGCACTCTAAAGCACCCGAGAGCGTTTTTTTCCATGCCAACCTAACCAGAGTGACGGGAGCGGCACAATTCAGAAAAAGTGCTCAGCTCGCCGAGAAAATGCGATTTAAGCAATAAAATTAAAAATGCTTATAAAACATAAACCAAACGTTGGAGGTGGTCATTTCTTCATGCGCAGTGATAAACTCGGCACTCTAAAGCACCCGAGAGCGTTTTTTTCCATGCCAACCTAACCAGAGTGACGGGAGCGGCACAATTCAGAAAAAGTGCTCAGCTCGCCGAGAAAATGCGATTTAAGCAATAAAATTAAAAATGCTTATAAAACATAAACCAAACGTTGGAGGTGGTCATTTCTTCATGCGCAGTGATAAACTCGGCACTCTAAAGCACCCGAGAGCGTTTTATTCGATGCCAACCTAACCAGAGTGACGGGAGCGGCACAATTCAGAAAAAGTGCTCAGCTCGCCGAGAAAATGCGATTTAAGCAATAAAATTAAAAATGCTTATAAAACATAAACCAAACGTTGGAGGTGGTCATTTCTTCATGCGCAGTGATAAACTCGGCACTCTAAAGCACCCGAGAGCGTTTTTTTCGATGCCAACCTAACCAGAGTGACGGGAGCGGCACAATTCAGAAAAAGTGCTCAGCTCGCCGAGAAAATGCGATTTAAGCAATAAAATTAAAAATGCTTATAAAACATAAACCAAACGTTGTAAATGGTCATTTCTTATTACGCAGTAATAAACTCGGCACTCTAAAGCACCCGAGAGCGTTTTTTTCGATGCCAACCTAACCAGAGTGACGGGAGCGGCACAATTCAGAAAAAGCGCTCAGCTCGCCGAGAAAATGCGATTTAAGCAATAAAATTAAAAATGCTTATAAAACATAAACCAAACGTTGGAGGTGGTCTTTTCTTCATGTGCAGTGATAAACTCGGCACTCTAAAGCACCCGAGAGCGTTTTTTTCCATGCCAACCTAAACAGAGTGACGGGAGCGGCACAATTCAGAAAAAGTGCTCAGCTCGCCGAGAAAATGCGATTTAAGCAATAAAATTAAAAATGCTTATAAAACATAAACCAAACGTTGTAGATGGTCATTTCTTATTACGCAGTAATAAACTCGGCACTCTAAAGCACCCGAGAGCGTTTTTTTCCATGCCAACCTAACCAGAGTGACGGGAGCGGCACAATTCAGAAAAAGTGCTCAGCTCGCCGAGAAAATGCGATTTAAGCAATAAAATTAAAAATGCTTATAAAACATAAACCAAACGTTGGAGGTGGTCATTTCTTCATGCGCAGTGATAAACTCGGCACTCTAAAGCACCCGAGAGCGTTTTTTTCGATGCCAACCTAACCAGAGTGACGGGAGCGGCACAATTCAGAAAAAGTGCTCAGCTCGCCGAGAAAATGCGATTTAAGCAATAAAATTAAAAATGCTTATAAAACATAAACCAAACGTTGTAGATGGTCATTTCTTATTACGCAGTAATAAACTCGGCACTCTAAAGCACCCGAGAGCCTTTTTTTCCATGCCAACCTAACCAGAGAGACGGGAGCGGCACAATTCAGAAAAAGTGCTCAGCTCGCCGAGAAAATGCGATTTAAGCAATAAAATTAAAAATGCTTATAAAACATAAACCAAACGTTGGAGGTGGTCATTTCTTCATGCGCAGTGATAAACTCGGCACTCTAAAGCACCCGAGAGCGTTTTTTTCCATGCCAACCTAACCAGAGTGACGGGAGCGGCACAATTCAGAAAAAGTGCTCAGCTCGCCGAGAAAATGCGATTTAAGCAATAAAATTAAAAATGCTTATAAAACATAAACCAAACGTTGGAGGTGGTCATTTCTTCATGCGCAGTGATAAATTCGGCACTCTAAAGCACCCGAGAGCGTTTTTTTCCATGCCAACCTAACCAGAGTGACGGGAGCGGCACAATTCAGAAAAAGTGCTCAGCTCGCCGAGAAAATGCGATTTAAGCAATAAAATTAAAAATGCTTATAAAACATAAACCAAACGTTGTAGATGGTCATTTCTTATTACGCAGTAATAAACTCGGCACTCTAAAGCACCCGAGAGCGTTTTTTTCCATGCCAACCTAACCAGAGTGACGGGAGCGGCACAATTCAGAAAAAGTGCTCAGCTCGCCGAGAAAATGCGATTTAAGCAATAAAATTAAAAATGCTTATAAAACATAAACCAAACGTTGGAGGTGGTCATTTCTTCATGCGCAGTGATAAACTCGGCACTCTAAAGCACCCGAGAGCGTTTTATTCGATGCCAACCTAACCAGAGTGACGGGAGCGGCACAATTCAGAAAAAGCGCTCAGCTCGCCGAGAAAATGCGATTTAAGCAATAAAATTAAAAATGCTTATAAAACATAAACCAAACGTTGGAGGTGGTCATTTCTTCATGCGCGGTGATAAACTCGGCACTCTAAAGCACCCGAGAGCGTTTTTTTCCATGCCAACCTAACCAGAGTGACGGGAGCGGCACAATTCAGAAAAAGTGCTCAGCTCGCCGAGAAAATGCGATTTAAGCAATAAAATTAAAAATGCTTATAAAACATAAACCAAACGTTGGAGGTGGTCATTTCTTCATGCGCAGTGATAAACTCGGCACTCTAAAGCACCCAAGAGCGTTTTTTTCGATGCCAACCTAACCAGAGTGACGGGAGCGGCACAATTCAGAAAAAGTGCTCAGCTCGCCGAGTAAATGCGATTTAAGCAATAAAATTAAAAATGCTTATAAAACATAAACCAAACGTTGGAGGTGGTCATTTCTTCATGCGCAGTGATAAACTCGGCACTCTAAAGCACCCGAGAGCGTTTTTTTCGATGCCAACCTAACCAGAGTGACGGGAGCGGCACAATTCAGAAAAAGCGCTCAGCTCGCCGAGAAAATGCGATTTAAGCAATAAAATTAAAAATGCTTATAAAACATAAACCAAACGTTGGAGGTGGTCATTTCTTCATGCGCAGTGATAAACTCGGCACTCTAAAGCACCCGAGAGCGTTTTTTTCCATGCCAACCTAACCAGAGTGACGGGAGCGGCACAATTCAGAAAAAGCGCTCAGCTCGCCGAGAAAATGCGATTTAAGCAATAAAATTAAAAATGCTTATAAAACATAAACCAAACGTTGGAGGTGGTCATTTCTTCATGCACAGTGATAAACTCGGCACTCTAAAGCACCCGAGAGCGTTTTTTTCGATGCCAACCTAACCAGAGTGACGGGAGCGGCACAATTCAGAAAAAGTGCTCAGCTCGCCGAGAAAATGCGATTTAAGCAATAAAATTAAAAATGCTTATAAAACATAAACCAAACGTTGGAGGTGGTCATTTCTTCATGCGCAGTGATAAACTCGGCACTCTAAAGCACCCGAGAGCGTTTTTTTCGATGCCAACCTAACCAGAGTGACGGGAGCGGCACAATTCAGAAAAAGTGCTCAGCTCGCCGAGAAAATGCGATTTAAGCAATAAAATTAAAAATGCTTATAAAACATAAACCAAACGTTGGAGGTGGTCATTTCTTCATGCGCAGTGATAAACTCGGGACTCTAAAGCACCCGAGAGCGTTTTATTCGATGCCAACCTAACCAGAGTGACGGGAGCGGCACAATTCAGAAAAAGTGCTCAGCTCGCCGAGAAAATGCGATTTAAGCAATAAAATTAAAAATGCTTATAAAACATAAACCAAACGTTGGAGGTGGTCATTTCTTCATGCGCAGTGATAAACTCGGCACTCTAAAGCACCCGAGAGCGTTTTTTTCGATGCCAACCTAACCAGAGTGACGGGAGCGGCACAATTCAGAAAAAGCGCTCAGCTCGCCGAGAAAATGCGATTTAAGCAATAAAATTAAAAATGCTTATAAAACATAAACCAAACGTTGGAGGTGGTCATTTCTTCATGCGCAGTGATAAACTCGGCACTCTAAAGCACCCGAGAGCGTTTTTTTCGATGCCAACCTAACCAGAGTGACGGGAGCGGCACAATTCAGAAAAAGCGCTCAGCTCGCCGAGAAAATGCGATTTAAGCAATAAAATTAAAAATGCTTATAAAACATAAACCAAACGTTGGAGGTGGTCATTTCTTCATGCGCAGTGATAAACTCGGCACTCTAAAGCACCCGAGAGCGTTTTTTTCGATGCCAACCTAACCAGAGTGACGGGAGCGGCACAATTCAGAAAAAGCGCTCAGCTCGCCGAGAAAATGCGATTTAAGCAATAAAATTAAAAATGCTTATAAAACCTAAACCAAACGTTGGAGGTGGTCATTTCTTCATGCGCAGTGATAAACTCGGCACTCTAAAGCACCCGAGAGCGTTTTTTTGGATGCCAACCTAACCAGAGTGACGGGAGCGGCACAATTCAGAAAAAGTGCTCAGCTCGCCGAGAAAATGCGATTTAAGCAATAAAATTAAAAATGCTTATAAAACATAAACCAAACGTTGGAGGTGGTCATTTCTTCATGCGCAGTGATAAACTCGGCACTCTAAAGCACCCGAGAGCGTTTTATTCGATGCCAACCTAACCAGAGTGACGGGAGCGGCACAATTCAGAAAAAGTGCTCAGCTCGCCGAGAAAATGCGATTTAAGCAATAAAATTAAAAATGCTTATAAAACATAAACCAAACGTTGGAGGTGGTCATTTCTTCATGCGCAGTGATAAACTCGGCACTCTAAAGCACCCGAGAGCGTTTTTTTCGATGCCAACCTAACCAGAGTGACGGGAGCGGCACATTTCAGAAAAAGTGCTCAGCTCGCCGAGAAAATGCGATTTAAGCAATAAAATTAAAAATGCTTATAAAACATAAACCAAACGTTGGAGTTGGTCATTTCTTCATGCGCAGTGATAAACTCGGCACTCTAAAGCACCCGAGAGCGTTTTTTTCGATGCCAACCTAACCAGAGTGACGGGAGCGGCACAATTCAGAAAAAGTGCTCAGCTCGCCGAGAAAATGCGATTTAAGCAATAAAATTAAAAATGCTTATAAAACATAAACCAAACGTTGGAGGTGGTCATTTCTTCATGCGCAGTGATAAACTCGGCACTCTAAAGCACCCAAGAGCGTTTTTTTCGATGCCAACCTAACCAGAGTGACGGGAGCGGCACAATTCAGAAAAAGCGCTCAGCTCGCCGAGAAAATGCGATTTAAGCAATAAAATTAAAAATGCTTATAAAACATAAACCAAACGTTGGAGGTGGTCATTTCTTCATGCACAGTGATAAACTCGGCACTCTAAAGCACCCGAGAGCGTTTTTTTCGATGCCAACCTAACCAGAGTGACGGGAGCGGCACAATTCAGAAAAAGTGCTCAGCTCGCCGAGAAAATGCGATTTAAGCAATAAAATTAAAAATGCTTATAAAACATAAACCAAACGTTGTAGATGGTCATTTCTTATTACGCAGTAATAAACTCGGCACTCTAAAGCACCCGAGAGCGTTTTTTTCGATGCCAACCTAACCAGAGTGACGGGAGCGGCACAATTCAGAAAAAGCGCTCAGCTCGCCGAGAAAATGCGATTTAAGCAATAAAATTAAAAATGCTTATAAAACATAAACCAAACGTTGGAGGTGGTCATTTCTTCATGCACAGTGATAAACTCGGCACTCTAAAGCACCCGAGAGCGTTTTTTTCGATGCCAACCTAACCAGAGTGACGGGAGCGGCACAATTCAGAAAAAGTGCTCAGCTCGCCGAGAAAATGCGATTTAAGCAATAAAATTAAAAATGCTTATAAAACATAAACCAAACGTTGTAAATGGTCATTTCTTATTACGCAGTAATAAACTCGGCACTCTAAAGCACCCGAGAGCGTTTTTTTCGATGCCAACCTAACCAGAGTGACGGGAGCGGCACAATTCAGAAAAAGCGCTCAGCTCGCCGAGAAAATGCGATTTAAGCAATAAAATTAAAAATGCTTATAAAACATAAACCAAACGTTGGAGGTGGTCTTTTCTTCATGTGCAGTGATAAACTCGGCACTCTAAAGCACCCGAGAGCGTTTTTTTCCATGCCAACCTAAACAGAGTGACGGGAGCGGCACAATTCAGAAAAAGTGCTCAGCTCGCCGAGAAAATGCGATTTAAGCAATAAAATTAAAAATGCTTATAAAACATAAACCAAACGTTGTAGATGGTCATTTCTTATTACGCAGTAATAAACTCGGCACTCTAAAGCACCCGAGAGCGTTTTTTTTCCATGCCAACCTAACCAGAGTGACGGGAGCGGCACAATTCAGAAAAAGTGCTCAGCTCGCCGAGAAAATGCGATTTAAGCAATAAAATTAAAAATGCTTATAAAACATAAACCAAACGTTGGAGGTGGTCATTTCTTCATGCGCAGTGATAAACTCGGCACTCTAAAGCACCCGAGAGCGTTTTTTTCGATGCCAACCTAACCAGAGTGACGGGAGCGGCACAATTCAGAAAAAGTGCTCAGCTCGCCGAGAAAATGCGATTTAAGCAATAAAATTAAAAATGCTTATAAAACATAAACCAAACGTTGGAGGTGGTCATTTCTTCATGCGCAGTGATAAACTCGGCACTCTAAAGCACCCGAGAGCGTTTTTTTCGATGCCAACCTAACCAGAGTGACGGGAGCGGCACAATTCAGAAAAAGTGCTCAGCTCGCCGAGAAAATGCGATTTAAGCAATAAAATTAAAAATGCTTATAAAACATAAACCAAACGTTGGAGGTGGTCATTTCTTCATGCGCAGTGATAAACTCGGCACTCTAAAGCACCCGAGAGCGTTTTTTTCGATGCCAACCTAACCAGAGTGACGGGAGCGGCACAATTCAGAAAAAGTGCTCAGCTCGCCGAGAAAATGCGATTTAAGCAATAAAATTAAAAATGCTTATAAAACATAAACCAAACGTTGTAAATGGTCATTTCTTATTACGCAGTAATAAACTCGGCACTCTAAAGCACCCGAGAGCGTTTTTTTCGATGCCAACCTAACCAGAGTGACGGGAGCGGCACAATTCAGAAAAAGCGCTCAGCTCGCCGAGAAAATGCGATTTAAGCAATAAAATTAAAAATGCTTATAAAACATAAACCAAACGTTGGAGGTGGTCTTTTCTTCATGTGCAGTGATAAACTCGGCACTCTAAAGCACCCGAGAGCGTTTTTTTCCATGCCAACCTAAACAGAGTGACGGGAGCGGCACAATTCAGAAAAAGTGCTCAGCTCGCCGAGAAAATGCGATTTAAGCAATAAAATTAAAAATGCTTATAAAACATAAACCAAACGTTGGAGGTGGTCTTTTCTTCATGTGCAGTGATAAACTCGGCACTCTAAAGCACCCGAGAGCGTTTTTTTCCATGCCAACCTAAACAGAGTGACGGGAGCGGCACAATTCAGAAAAAGTGCTCAGCTCGCCGAGAAAATGCGATTTAAGCAATAAAATTAAAAATGCTTATAAAACATAAACCAAACGTTGGAGGTGGTCATTTCTTCATGCGCAGTGATAAACTCGGCACTCTAAAGCACCCGAGAGCGTTTTTTTCGATGCCAACCTAACCAGAGTGACGGGAGCGGCACAATTCAGAAAAAGTGCTCAGCTCGCCGAGAAAATGCGATTTAAGCAATAAAATTAAAAATGCTTATAAAACATAAACCAAACGTTGGAGGTGGTCATTTCTTCATGCGCAGTGATAAACTCGGCACTCTAAAGCACCCGAGAGCGTTTTTTTCGATGCCAACCTAACCAGAGTGACGGGAGCGGCACAATTCAGAAAAAGTGCTCAGCTCGCCGAGAAAATGCGATTTAAGCAATAAAATTAAAAATGCTTATAAAACATAAACCAAACGTTGGAGGTGGTCATTTCTTCATGCGCAGTGATAAACTCGGCACTCTAAAGCACCCGAGAGCGTTTTTTTCGATGCCAACCTAACCAGAGTGACGGGAGCGGCACAATTCAGAAAAAGTGCTCAGCTCGCCGAGAAAATGCGATTTAAGCAATAAAATTAAAAATGCTTATAAAACATAAACCAAACGTTGTAAATGGTCATTTCTTATTACGCAGTAATAAACTCGGCACTCTAAAGCACCCGAGAGCGTTTTTTTCGATGCCAACCTAACCAGAGTGACGGGAGCGGCACAATTCAGAAAAAGCGCTCAGCTCGCCGAGAAAATGCGATTTAAGCAATAAAATTAAAAATGCTTATAAAACATAAACCAAACGTTGGAGGTGGTCTTTTCTTCATGTGCAGTGATAAACTCGGCACTCTAAAGCACCCGAGAGCGTTTTTTTCCATGCCAACCTAAACAGAGTGACGGGAGCGGCACAATTCAGAAAAAGTGCTCAGCTCGCCGAGAAAATGCGATTTAAGCAATAAAATTAAAAATGCTTATAAAACATAAACCAAACGTTGTAGATGGTCATTTCTTATTACGCAGTAATAAACTCGGCACTCTAAAGCACCCGAGAGCGTTTTTTTCCATGCCAACCTAACCAGAGTGACGGGAGCGGCACAATTCAGAAAAAGTGCTCAGCTCGCCGAGAAAATGCGATTTAAGCAATAAAATTAAAAATGCTTATAAAACATAAACCAAACGTTGGAGGTGGTCATTTCTTCATGCGCAGTGATAAACTCGGCACTCTAAAGCACCCGAGAGCGTTTTTTTCGATGCCAACCTAACCAGAGTGACGGGAGCGGCACAATTCAGAAAAAGTGCTCAGCTCGCCGAGAAAATGCGATTTAAGCAATAAAATTAAAAATGCTTATAAAACATAAACCAAACGTTGTAGATGGTCATTTCTTATTACGCAGTAATAAACTCGGCACTCTAAAGCACCCGAGAGCGTTTTTTTCCATGCCAACCTAACCAGAGTGACGGGAGCGGCACAATTCAGAAAAAGTGCTCAGCTCGCCGAGAAAATGCGATTTAAGCAATAAAATTAAAAATGCTTATAAAACATAAACCAAACGTTGGAGGTGGTCATTTCTTCATGCGCAGTGATAAACTCGGCACTCTAAAGCACCCGAGAGCGTTTTTTTCCATGCCAACCTAACCAGAGTGACGGGAGCGGCACAATTCAGAAAAAGTGCTCAGCTCGCCGAGAAAATGCGATTTAAGCAATAAAATTAAAAATGCTTATAAAACATAAACCAAACGTTGGAGGTGGTCATTTCTTCATGCGCAGTGATCAACTCGGCACTCTAAAGCACCCGAGAGCGTTTTTTTCCATGCCAACCTAACCAGAGTGACGGGAGCGGCACAATTCAGAAAAAGTGCTCAGCTCGCCGAGAAAATGCGATTTAAGCAATAAAATTAAAAATGCTTATAAAACATAAACCAAACGTTGTAGATGGTCATTTCTTATTACGCAGTAATAAACTCGGCACTCTAAAGCACCCGAGAGCGTTTTTTTCCATGCCAACCTAACCAGAGTGACGGGAGCGGCACAATTCAGAAAAAGTGCTCAGCTCGCCGAGAAAATGCGATTTAAGCAATAAAATTAAAAATGCTTATAAAACATAAACCAAACGTTGGAGGTGGTCATTTCTTCATGCGCAGTGATAAACTCGGCACTCTAAAGCACCCGAGAGCGTTTTTTTCGATGCCAACCTAACCAGAGTGACGGGAGCGGCACAATTCAGAAAAAGTGCTCAGCTCGCCGAGTAAATGCGATTTAAGCAATAAAATTAAAAATGCTTATAAAACATAAACCAAACGTTGGAGGTGGTCATTTCTTCATGCGCAGTGATAAACTCGGCACTCTAAAGCACCCGAGAGCGTTTTTTTCGATGCCAACCTAACCAGAGTGACGGGAGCGGCACAATTCAGAAAAAGCGCTCAGCTCGCCGAGAAAATGCGATTTAAGCAATAAAATTAAAAATGCTTATAAAACATAAACCAAACGTTGGAGGTGGTCATTTCTTCATGCGCAGTGATAAACTCGGCACTCTAAAGCACCCGAGAGCGTTTTTTTCCATGCCAACCTAACCAGAGTGACGGGAGCGGCACAATTCAGAAAAAGCGCTCAGCTCGCCGAGAAAATGCGATTTAAGCAATAAAATTAAAAATGCTTATAAAACATAAACCAAACGTTGGAGGTGGTCATTTCTTCATGCACAGTGATAAACTCGGCACTCTAAAGCACCCGAGAGCGTTTTTTTCGATGCCAACCTAACCAGAGTGACGGGAGCGGCACAATTCAGAAAAAGTGCTCAGCTCGCCGAAAAAATGCGATTTAAGCAATAAAATTAAAAATGCTTATAAAACATAAACCAAACGTTGGAGGTGGTCATTTCTTCATGCGCAGTGATAAACTCGGCACTCTAAAGCACCCGAGAGCGTTTTTTTCGATGCCAACCTAACCAGAGTGACGGGAGCGGCACAATTCAGAAAAAGTGCTCAGCTCGCCGAGAAAATGCGATTTAAGCAATAAAATTAAAAATGCTTATAAAACATAAACCAAACGTTGGAGGTGGTCATTTCTTCATGCGCAGTGATAAACTCGGGACTCTAAAGCACCCGAGAGCGTTTTATTCGATGCCAACCTAACCAGAGTGACGGGAGCGGCACAATTCAGAAAAAGTGCTCAGCTCGCCGAGAAAATGCGATTTAAGCAATAAAATTAAAAATGCTTATAAAACATAAACCAAACGTTGGAGGTGGTCATTTCTTCATGCGCAGTGATAAACTCGGCACTCTAAAGCACCCGAGAGCGTTTTTTTCCATGCCAACCTAACCAGAGTGACGGGAGCGGCACAATTCAGAAAAAGTGCTCAGCTCGCCGAGAAAATGCGATTTAAGCAATAAAATTAAAAATGCTTATAAAACATAAACCAAACGTTGGAGGTGGTCATTTCTTCATGCGCAGTGATAAACTCGGCACTCTAAAGCACCCGAGAGCGTTTTTTTCCATGCCAACCTAACCAGAGTGACGGGAGCGGCACAATTCAGAAAAAGTGCTCAGCTCGCCGAGAAAATGCGATTTAAGCAATAAAATTAAAAATGCTTATAAAACATAAACCAAACGTTGGAGGTGGTCATTTCTTCATGCGCAGTGATAAACTCGGCACTCTAAAGCACCCGAGAGCGTTTTATTTGATGCCAACCTAACCAGAGTGACGGGAGCGGCACAATTCAGAAAAAGTGCTCAGCTCGCCGAGAAAATGCGATTTAAGCAATAAAATTAAAAATGCTTATAAAACATAAACCAAACGTTGGAGGTGGTCATTTCTTCATGCGCAGTGATAAACTCGGCACTCTAAAGCACCCGAGAGCGTTTTTTTCGATGCCAACCTAACCAGAGTGACGGGAGCGGCACAATTCAGAAAAAGCGCTCAGCTCGCCGAGAAAATGCGAT
The DNA here is from genome assembly GCF_033458585.1 of Syngnathus typhle. Classification (NCBI taxonomy): domain Eukaryota; kingdom Metazoa; phylum Chordata; class Actinopteri; order Syngnathiformes; family Syngnathidae; genus Syngnathus; species Syngnathus typhle. Next base: position 57,403 of record NW_026872017.1, on the reverse strand, counting down.
TTAAGCAATAAAATTAAAAATGCTTATAAAACATAAACCAAACGTTGGAGGTGGTCATTTCTTCATGCACAGTGATAAACTCGGCACTCTAAAGCACCCGAGAGCGTTTTTTTCGATGCCAACCTAACCAGAGTGACGGGAGCGGCACAATTCAGAAAAAGTGCTCAGCTCGCCGAGAAAATGCGATTTAAGCAATAAAATTAAAAATGCTTATAAAACATAAACCAAACGTTGTAAATGGTCATTTCTTATTACGCAGTAATAAACTCGGCACTCTAAAGCACCCGAGAGCGTTTTTTCGATGCCAACCTAACCAGAGTGACGGGAGCGGCACAATACAGAAAAAGCGCTCAGCTCGCCGAGAAAATGCGATTTAAGCAATAAAATTAAAAATGCTTATAAAACATAAACCAAACGTTGGAGGTGGTCTTTTCTTCATGCGCAGTGATAAACTCGGCACTCTAAAGCACCCGAGAGCGTTTTTTTCCATGCCAACCTAAACAGAGTGACGGGAGCGGCACAATTCAGAAAAAGTGCTCAGCTCGCCGAGAAAATGCGATTTAAGCAATAAAATTAAAAATGCTTATAAAATATAAACCAAACGTTGTAGATGGTCATTTCTTATTACGCAGTAATAAACTCGGCACTCTAAAGCACCCGAGAGCGTTTTTTTCCATGCCAACCTAACCAGAGTGACGGGAGCGGCACAATTCAGAAAAAGTGCTCAGCTCGCCGAGAAAATGCGATTTAAGCAATAAAATTAAAAATGCTTATAAAACATAAACCAAACGTTGGAGGTGGTCATTTCTTCATGCGCAGTGATAAACTCGGCACTCTAAAGCACCCGAGAGCGTTTTATTCGATGCCAACCTAACCAGAGTGACGGGAGCGGCACAATTCAGAAAAAGTGCTCAGCTCGCCGAGAAAATGCGATTTAAGCAATAAAATTAAAAATGCTTATAAAACATAAACCAAACGTTGGAGGTGGTCATTTCTTCATGCGCAGTGATAAACTCGGCACTCTAAAGCACCCGAGAGCGTTTTTTTCGATGCCAACCTAACCAGAGTGACGGGAGCGGCACATTTCAGAAAAAGTGCTCAGCTCGCCGAGAAAATGCGATTTAAGCAATAAAATTAAAAATGCTTATAAAACATAAACCAAACGTTGGAGTTGGTCATTTCTTCATGCGCAGTGATAAACTCGGCACTCTAAAGCACCCGAGAGCGTTTTTTTCGATGCCAACCTAACCAGAGTGACGGGAGCGGCACAATTCAGAAAAAGTGCTCAGCTCGCCGAGAAAATGCGATTTAAGCAATAAAATTAAAAATGCTTATAAAACATAAACCAAACGTTGGAGGTGGTCATTTCTTCATGCGCAGTGATAAACTCGGCACTCTAAAGCACCCAAGAGCGTTTTTTTCGATGCCAACCTAACCAGAGTGACGGGAGCGGCACAATTCAGAAAAAGCGCTCAGCTCGCCGAGAAAATGCGATTTAAGCAATAAAATTAAAAATGCTTATAAAACATAAACCAAACGTTGGAGGTGGTCATTTCTTCATGCACAGTGATAAACTCGGCACTCTAAAGCACCCGAGAGCGTTTTTTTCGATGCCAACCTAACCAGAGTGACGGGAGCGGCACAATTCAGAAAAAGTGCTCAGCTCGCCGAGAAAATGCGATTTAAGCAATAAAATTAAAAATGCTTATAAAACATAAACCAAACGTTGTAGATGGTCATTTCTTATTACGCAGTAATAAACTCGGCACTCTAAAGCACCCGAGAGCGTTTTTTTCGATGCCAACCTAACCAGAGTGACGGGAGCGGCACAATTCAGAAAAAGCGCTCAGCTCGCCGAGAAAATGCGATTTAAGCAATAAAATTAAAAATGCTTATAAAACATAAACCAAACGTTGGAGGTGGTCATTTCTTCATGCACAGTGATAAACTCGGCACTCTAAAGCACCCGAGAGCGTTTTTTTCGATGCCAACCTAACCAGAGTGACGGGAGCGGCACAATTCAGAAAAAGTGCTCAGCTCGCCGAGAAAATGCGATTTAAGCAATAAAATTAAAAATGCTTATAAAACATAAACCAAACGTTGTAAATGGTCATTTCTTATTACGCAGTAATAAACTCGGCACTCTAAAGCACCCGAGAGCGTTTTTTTCGATGCCAACCTAACCAGAGTGACGGGAGCGGCACAATTCAGAAAAAGCGCTCAGCTCGCCGAGAAAATGCGATTTAAGCAATAAAATTAAAAATGCTTATAAAACATAAACCAAACGTTGGAGGTGGTCTTTTCTTCATGTGCAGTGATAAACTCGGCACTCTAAAGCACCCGAGAGCGTTTTTTTCCATGCCAACCTAAACAGAGTGACGGGAGCGGCACAATTCAGAAAAAGTGCTCAGCTCGCCGAGAAAATGCGATTTAAGCAATAAAATTAAAAATGCTTATAAAACATAAACCAAACGTTGTAGATGGTCATTTCTTATTACGCAGTAATAAACTCGGCACTCTAAAGCACCCGAGAGCGTTTTTTTCCATGCCAACCTAACCAGAGTGACGGGAGCGGCACAATTCAGAAAAAGTGCTCAGCTCGCCGAGAAAATGCGATTTAAGCAATAAAATTAAAAATGCTTATAAAACATAAACCAAACGTTGGAGGTGGTCATTTCTTCATGCGCAGTGATAAACTCGGCACTCTAAAGCACCCGAGAGCGTTTTTTTCGATGCCAACCTAACCAGAGTGACGGGAGCGGCACAATTCAGAAAAAGTGCTCAGCTCGCCGAGAAAATGCGATTTAAGCAATAAAATTAAAAATGCTTATAAAACATAAACCAAACGTTGGAGGTGGTCATTTCTTCATGCGCAGTGATAAACTCGGCACTCTAAAGCACCCGAGAGCGTTTTTTTCGATGCCAACCTAACCAGAGTGACGGGAGCGGCACAATTCAGAAAAAGTGCTCAGCTCGCCGAGAAAATGCGATTTAAGCAATAAAATTAAAAATGCTTATAAAACATAAACCAAACGTTGGAGGTGGTCATTTCTTCATGCGCAGTGATAAACTCGGCACTCTAAAGCACCCGAGAGCGTTTTTTTCGATGCCAACCTAACCAGAGTGACGGGAGCGGCACAATTCAGAAAAAGTGCTCAGCTCGCCGAGAAAATGCGATTTAAGCAATAAAATTAAAAATGCTTATAAAACATAAACCAAACGTTGTAAATGGTCATTTCTTATTACGCAGTAATAAACTCGGCACTCTAAAGCACCCGAGAGCGTTTTTTTCGATGCCAACCTAACCAGAGTGACGGGAGCGGCACAATTCAGAAAAAGCGCTCAGCTCGCCGAGAAAATGCGATTTAAGCAATAAAATTAAAAATGCTTATAAAACATAAACCAAACGTTGGAGGTGGTCTTTTCTTCATGTGCAGTGATAAACTCGGCACTCTAAAGCACCCGAGAGCGTTTTTTTCCATGCCAACCTAAACAGAGTGACGGGAGCGGCACAATTCAGAAAAAGTGCTCAGCTCGCCGAGAAAATGCGATTTAAGCAATAAAATTAAAAATGCTTATAAAACATAAACCAAACGTTGTAGATGGTCATTTCTTATTACGCAGTAATAAACTCGGCACTCTAAAGCACCCGAGAGCGTTTTTTTCCATGCCAACCTAACCAGAGTGACGGGAGCGGCACAATTCAGAAAAAGTGCTCAGCTCGCCGAGAAAATGCGATTTAAGCAATAAAATTAAAAATGCTTATAAAACATAAACCAAACGTTGGAGGTGGTCATTTCTTCATGCGCAGTGATAAACTCGGCACTCTAAAGCACCCGAGAGCGTTTTTTTCGATGCCAACCTAACCAGAGTGACGGGAGCGGCACAATTCAGAAAAAGTGCTCAGCTCGCCGAGAAAATGCGATTTAAGCAATAAAATTAAAAATGCTTATAAAACATAAACCAAACGTTGTAGATGGTCATTTCTTATTACGCAGTAATAAACTCGGCACTCTAAAGCACCCGAGAGCCTTTTTTTCCATGCCAACCTAACCAGAGAGACGGGAGCGGCACAATTCAGAAAAAGTGCTCAGCTCGCCGAGAAAATGCGATTTAAGCAATAAAATTAAAAATGCTTATAAAACATAAACCAAACGTTGGAGGTGGTCATTTCTTCATGCGCAGTGATAAACTCGGCACTCTAAAGCACCCGAGAGCGTTTTTTTCCATGCCAACCTAACCAGAGTGACGGGAGCGGCACAATTCAGAAAAAGTGCTCAGCTCGCCGAGAAAATGCGATTTAAGCAATAAAATTAAAAATGCTTATAAAACATAAACCAAACGTTGGAGGTGGTCATTTCTTCATGCGCAGTGATAAATTCGGCACTCTAAAGCACCCGAGAGCGTTTTTTTCCATGCCAACCTAACCAGAGTGACGGGAGCGGCACAATTCAGAAAAAGTGCTCAGCTCGCCGAGAAAATGCGATTTAAGCAATAAAATTAAAAATGCTTATAAAACATAAACCAAACGTTGTAGATGGTCATTTCTTATTACGCAGTAATAAACTCGGCACTCTAAAGCACCCGAGAGCGTTTTTTTCCATGCCAACCTAACCAGAGTGACGGGAGCGGCACAATTCAGAAAAAGTGCTCAGCTCGCCGAGAAAATGCGATTTAAGCAATAAAATTAAAAATGCTTATAAAACATAAACCAAACGTTGGAGGTGGTCATTTCTTCATGCGCAGTGATAAACTCGGCACTCTAAAGCACCCGAGAGCGTTTTATTCGATGCCAACCTAACCAGAGTGACGGGAGCGGCACAATTCAGAAAAAGCGCTCAGCTCGCCGAGAAAATGCGATTTAAGCAATAAAATTAAAAATGCTTATAAAACATAAACCAAACGTTGGAGGTGGTCATTTCTTCATGCGCGGTGATAAACTCGGCACTCTAAAGCACCCGAGAGCGTTTTTTTCCATGCCAACCTAACCAGAGTGACGGGAGCGGCACAATTCAGAAAAAGTGCTCAGCTCGCCGAGAAAATGCGATTTAAGCAATAAAATTAAAAATGCTTATAAAACATAAACCAAACGTTGGAGGTGGTCATTTCTTCATGCGCAGTGATAAACTCGGCACTCTAAAGCACCCAAGAGCGTTTTTTTCGATGCCAACCTAACCAGAGTGACGGGAGCGGCACAATTCAGAAAAAGTGCTCAGCTCGCCGAGTAAATGCGATTTAAGCAATAAAATTAAAAATGCTTATAAAACATAAACCAAACGTTGGAGGTGGTCATTTCTTCATGCGCAGTGATAAACTCGGCACTCTAAAGCACCCGAGAGCGTTTTTTTCGATGCCAACCTAACCAGAGTGACGGGAGCGGCACAATTCAGAAAAAGCGCTCAGCTCGCCGAGAAAATGCGATTTAAGCAATAAAATTAAAAATGCTTATAAAACATAAACCAAACGTTGGAGGTGGTCATTTCTTCATGCGCAGTGATAAACTCGGCACTCTAAAGCACCCGAGAGCGTTTTTTTCCATGCCAACCTAACCAGAGTGACGGGAGCGGCACAATTCAGAAAAAGCGCTCAGCTCGCCGAGAAAATGCGATTTAAGCAATAAAATTAAAAATGCTTATAAAACATAAACCAAACGTTGGAGGTGGTCATTTCTTCATGCACAGTGATAAACTCGGCACTCTAAAGCACCCGAGAGCGTTTTTTTCGATGCCAACCTAACCAGAGTGACGGGAGCGGCACAATTCAGAAAAAGTGCTCAGCTCGCCGAGAAAATGCGATTTAAGCAATAAAATTAAAAATGCTTATAAAACATAAACCAAACGTTGGAGGTGGTCATTTCTTCATGCGCAGTGATAAACTCGGCACTCTAAAGCACCCGAGAGCGTTTTTTTCGATGCCAACCTAACCAGAGTGACGGGAGCGGCACAATTCAGAAAAAGTGCTCAGCTCGCCGAGAAAATGCGATTTAAGCAATAAAATTAAAAATGCTTATAAAACATAAACCAAACGTTGGAGGTGGTCATTTCTTCATGCGCAGTGATAAACTCGGGACTCTAAAGCACCCGAGAGCGTTTTATTCGATGCCAACCTAACCAGAGTGACGGGAGCGGCACAATTCAGAAAAAGTGCTCAGCTCGCCGAGAAAATGCGATTTAAGCAATAAAATTAAAAATGCTTATAAAACATAAACCAAACGTTGGAGGTGGTCATTTCTTCATGCGCAGTGATAAACTCGGCACTCTAAAGCACCCGAGAGCGTTTTTTTCGATGCCAACCTAACCAGAGTGACGGGAGCGGCACAATTCAGAAAAAGCGCTCAGCTCGCCGAGAAAATGCGATTTAAGCAATAAAATTAAAAATGCTTATAAAACATAAACCAAACGTTGGAGGTGGTCATTTCTTCATGCGCAGTGATAAACTCGGCACTCTAAAGCACCCGAGAGCGTTTTTTTCGATGCCAACCTAACCAGAGTGACGGGAGCGGCACAATTCAGAAAAAGCGCTCAGCTCGCCGAGAAAATGCGATTTAAGCAATAAAATTAAAAATGCTTATAAAACATAAACCAAACGTTGGAGGTGGTCATTTCTTCATGCGCAGTGATAAACTCGGCACTCTAAAGCACCCGAGAGCGTTTTTTTCGATGCCAACCTAACCAGAGTGACGGGAGCGGCACAATTCAGAAAAAGTGCTCAGCTCGCCGAGAAAATGCGATTTAAGCAATAAAATTAAAAATGCTTATAAAACATAAACCAAACGTTGGAGGTGGTCATTTCTTCATGCGCAGTGATAAACTCGGCACTCTAAAGCACCCGAGAGCGTTTTTTTCGATGCCAACCTAACCAGAGTGACGGGAGCGGCACAATTCAGAAAAAGCGCTCAGCTCGCCGAGAAAATGCGATTTAAGCAATAAAATTAAAAATGCTTATAAAACATAAACCAAACGTTGGAGGTGGTCATTTCTTCATGCACAGTGATAAACTCGGCACTCTAAAGCACCCGAGAGCGTTTTTTTCGATGCCAACCTAACCAGAGTGACGGGAGCGGCACAATTCAGAAAAAGTGCTCAGCTCGCCGAGAAAATGCGATTTAAGCAATAAAATTAAAAATGCTTATAAAACATAAACCAAACGTTGGAGGTGGTCATTTCTTCATGCGCAGTGATAAACTCGGCACTCTAAAGCACCCGAGAGCGTTTTTTTCGATGCCAACCTAACCAGAGTGACGGGAGCGGCACAATTCAGAAAAAGCGCTCAGCTCGCCGAGAAAATGCGATTTAAGCAATAAAATTAAAAATGCTTATAAAACATAAACCAAACGTTGGAGGTGGTCATTTCTTCATGCGCAGTGATAAACTCGGCACTCTAAAGCACCCGAGAGCGTTTTTTTCCATGCCAACCTAACCAGAGTGACGGGAGCGGCACAATTCAGAAAAAGCGCTCAGCTCGCCGAGAAAATGCGATTTAAGCAATAAAATTAAAAATGCTTATAAAACATAAACCAAACGTTGGAGGTGGTCATTTCTTCATGCACAGTGATAAACTCGGCACTCTAAAGCACCCGAGAGCGTTTTTTTCGATGCCAACCTAACCAGAGTGACGGGAGCGGCACAATTCAGAAAAAGTGCTCAGCTCGCCGAGAAAATGCGATTTAAGCAATAAAATTAAAAATGCTTATAAAACATAAACCAAACGTTGGAGGTGGTCATTTCTTCATGCGCAGTGATAAACTCGGCACTCTAAAGCACCCGAGAGCGTTTTTTTCGATGCCAACCTAACCAGAGTGACGGGAGCGGCACAATTCAGAAAAAGCGCTCAGCTCGCCGAGAAAATGCGATTTAAGCAATAAAATTAAAAATGCTTATAAAACATAAACCAAACGTTGGAGGTGGTCATTTCTTCATGCGCAGTGATAAACTCGGGACTCTAAAGCACCCGAGAGCGTTTTATTCGATGCCAACCTAACCAGAGTGACGGGAGCGGCACAATTCAGAAAAAGTGCTCAGCTCGCCGAGAAAATGCGATTTAAGCAATAAAATTAAAAATGCTTATAAAACATAAACCAAACGTTGGAGGTGGTCATTTCTTCATGCGCAGTGATAAACTCGGCACTCTAAAGCACCCGAGAGCGTTTTTTTCGATGCCAACCTAACCAGAGTGACGGGAGCGGCACAATTCAGAAAAAGCGCTCAGCTCGCCGAGAAAATGCGATTTAAGCAATAAAATTAAAAATGCTTATAAAACATAAACCAAACGTTGGAGGTGGTCATTTCTTCATGCGCAGTGATAAACTCGGCACTCTAAAGCACCCGAGAGCGTTTTTTTCGATGCCAACCTAACCAGAGTGACGGGAGCGGCACAATTCAGAAAAAGCGCTCAGCTCGCCGAGAAAATGCGATTTAAGCAATAAAATTAAAAATGCTTATAAAACATAAACCAAACGTTGGAGGTGGTCATTTCTTCATGCGCAGTGATAAACTCGGCACTCTAAAGCACCCGAGAGCGTTTTTTTCGATGCCAACCTAACCAGAGTGACGGGAGCGGCACAATTCAGAAAAAGTGCTCAGCTCGCCGAGAAAATGCGATTTAAGCAATAAAATTAAAAATGCTTATAAAACATAAACCAAACGTTGGAGGTGGTCATTTCTTCATGCGCAGTGATAAACTCGGCACTCTAAAGCACCCGAGAGCGTTTTTTTCGATGCCAACCTAACCAGAGTGACGGGAGCGGCACAATTCAGAAAAAGCGCTCAGCTCGCCGAGAAAATGCGATTTAAGCAATAAAATTAAAAATGCTTATAAAACATAAACCAAACGTTGGAGGTGGTCATTTCTTCATGCACAGTGATAAACTCGGCACTCTAAAGCACCCGAGAGCGTTTTTTTCGATGCCAACCTAACCAGAGTGACGGGAGCGGCACAATTCAGAAAAAGTGCTCAGCTCGCCAAGAAAATGCGATTTAAGCAATAAAATTAAAAATGCTTATAAAACATAAACCAAACGTTGGAGGTGGTCATTTCTTCATGCGCAGTGATAAACTCGGCACTCTAAAGCACCCGAGAGCGTTTTTTTCGATGACAACCTAACCAGAGTGACGGGAGCGGCACAATTCAGAAAAAGTGCTCAGCTCGCCGAGAAAATGCGATTTAAGCAATAAAATTTAAAATGCTTATAAAACATAAACCAAACGTTGTAGATGGTCATTTCTTATTACCCAGTAATAAACTCGGCACTCTAAAGCACCCGAGAGCGTTTTTTTCCATGCCAACCTAACCAGAGTGACGGGAGCGGCACAATTCAGAAAAAGTGCTCAGCTCGCCGAGAAAATGCGATTTAAGCAATAAAATTAAAAATGCTTATAAAACATAAACCAAACGTTGGAGGTGGTCATTTCTTCATGCGCAGTGATAAACTCGGCACTCTAAAGCACCCAAGAGCGTTTTTTTTCGATGCCAACCTAACCAGAGTGACGGGAGCGGCACAATTCAGAAAAAGCGCTCAGCTCGCCGAGAAAATGCGATTTAAGCAATAAAATTAAAAATGCTTATAAAACATAAACCAAACGTTGGAGGTGGTCATTTCTTCATGCGCGGTGATAAACTCGGCACTCTAAAGCACCCGAGAGCGTTTTTTTCGATGCCAACCTAACCAGAGTGACGGGAGCGGCACAATTCAGAAAAAGTGCTCAGCTCGCCGAGAAAATGCGATTTAAGCAATAAAATTAAAAATGCTTATAAAACATAAACCAAACGTTGGAGGTGGTCATTTCTTCATGCGCAGTGATAAACTCGGCACTCTAAAGCACCCGAGAGCGTTTTTTTCGATGCCAACCTAACCAGAGTGACGGGAGCGGCACAATTCAGAAAAAGTGCTCAGCTCGCCGAGAAAATGCGATTTAAGCAATAAAATTAAAAATGCTTATAAAACATAAACCAAACGTTGGAGGTGGTCATTTCTTCATGCGCAGTGATAAACTCGGCACTCTAAAGCACCCGAGAGCGTTTTTTTCGATGCCAACCTAACCAGAGTGACGGGAGCGGCACAATTCAGAAAAAGCGCTCAGCTCGCCGAGAAAATGCGATTTAAGCAATAAAATTAAAAATGCTTATAAAACATAAACCAAACGTTGGAGGTGGTCATTTCTTCATGCGCAGTGATAAACTCGGCACTCTAAAGCACCCGAGAGCGTTTTTTTCCATGCCAACCTAAACAGAGTGACGGGAGCGGCACAATTCAGAAAAAGTGCTCAGCTCGCCGAGAAAATGCGATTTAAGCAATAAAATTAAAAATGCTTATAAAACATAAACCAAACGTTGTAGATGGTCATTTCTTATTACGCAGTAATAAACTCGGCACTCTAAAGCACCCGAGAGCGATTTTTTCCATGCCAACCTAACCAGAGTGACGGGAGCGGCACAATTCAGAAAAAGTGCTCAGCTCGCCGAGAAAATGCAATTTAAGCAATAAAATTAAAAATGCTTATAAAACATAAACCAAACGTTGGAGGTGGTCATTTCTTCATGCGCAGTGATAAACTCGGCACTCTAAAGCACCCGAGAGCGTTTTTTTCGATGCCAACCTAACCAGAGTGACGGGAGCGGCACAATTCAGAAAAAGTGCTCAGCTCGCCGAGAAAATGCGATTTAAGCAATAAAATTAAAAATGCTTATAAAACATAAACCAAACGTTGGAGGTGGCCATTTCTTCATGCGCAGTGATAAACTCGGCACTCTAAAGCACCCGAGAGCGTTTTTTTCCATGCCAACCTAACCAGAGTGACGGGAGCGGCACAATTCAGAAAAAGTGCTCAGCTCGCCGAGAAAATGCGATTTAAGCAATAAAATTAAAAATGCTTATAAAACATAAACCAAACGTTGGAGGTGGTCTTTTCTTCATGCGCAGTGATAAACTCGGCACTCTAAAGCACCCGAGAGTGTTTTTTTCCATGCCAACCTAAACAGAGTGACGGGAGCGGCACAATTCAGAAAAAGTGCTCAGCTCGCCGAGAAAATGCGATTTAAGCAATAAAATTAAAAATGCTTATAAAACATAAACCAAACGTTGTAAATGGTCATTTCTTATTACGCAGTAATAAACTCGGCACTCTAAAGCACCCGAGAGCGTTTTTTTCGATGCCAACCTAACCAGAGTGACGGGAGCGGCACAATTCAGAAAAAGCGCTCATCTCGCCGAGAAAATGCGATTTAAGCAATAAAATTAAAAATGCTTATAAAACATAAACCAAACGTTGGAGGTGGTCTTTTCTTCATGTGCAGTGATAAACTCGGCACTCTAAAGCACCCGAGAGCGTTTTTTTCCATGCCAACCTAAACAGAGTGACGGGAGCGGCACAATTCAGAAAAAGTGCTCAGCTCGCCGAGAAAATGCGATTTAAGCAATAAAATTAAAAATGCTTATAAAACATAAACCAAACGTTGTAGATGGTCATTTCTTATTACGCAGTAATAAACTCGGCACTCTAAAGCACCCGAGAGCGTTTTTTTCCATGCCAACCTAACCAGAGTGACAGGAGCGGCACAATTCAGAAAAAGTGCTCAGCTCGCCGAGAAAATGCGATTTAAGCAATAAAATTAAAAATGCTTATAAAACATAAACCAAACGTTGGAGGTGGTCATTTCTTCATGCGCAGTGATAAACTCGGCACTCTAAAGCACCCGAGAGCGTTTTTTTCGATGCCAACCTAACCAGAGTGACGGGAGCGGCACAATTCAGAAAAAGTCCTCAGCTCGCCGAGAAAATGCGATTTAAGCAATAAAATTAAAAATGCTTATAAAACATAAACCAAACGTTGTAGATGGTCATTTCTTATTACGCAGTAATAAACTCGGCACTCTAAAGCACCCGAGAGCGTTTTTTTCCATGCCAACCTAACCAGAGTGACGGGAGCGGCACAATTCAGAAAAAGTGCTCAGCTCGCCGAGAAAATGCGATTTAAGCAATAAAATTAAAAATGCTTATAAAACATAAACCAAACGTTGGAGGTGGTCATTTCTTCATGCGCAGTGATAAACTCGGCACTCTAAAGCACCCGAGAGCGTTTTTTTCCATGCCAACCTAACCAGAGTGACGGGAGCGGCACAATTCAGAAAAAGTGCTCAGCTCGCCGAGAAAATGCGATTTAAGCAATAAAATTAAAAATGCTTATAAAACATAAACCAAACGTTGGAGGTGGTCATTTCTTCATGCGCAGTGATAAACTCGGCACTCTAAAGCACCCGAGAGCGTTTTTTTCCATGCCAACCTAACCAGAGTGACGGGAGCGGCACAATTCAGAAAAAGTGCTCAGCTCGCCGAGAAAATGCGATTTAAGCAATAAAATTAAAAATGCTTATAAAACATAAACCAAACGTTGTAGATGGTCATTTCTTATTACGCAGTAATAAACTCGGCACTCTAAAGCACCCGAGAGCGTTTTTTTCCATGCCAACCTAACCAGAGTGACGGGAGCGGCACAATTCAGAAAAAGTGCTCAGCTCGCCGAGAAAATGCGATTTAAGCAATAAAATTAAAAATGCTTATAAAACATAAACCAAACGTTGGAGGTGGTCATTTCTTCATGCGCAGTGATAAACTCGGCACTCTAAAGCACCCGAGAGCGTTTTATTCGATGCCAACCTAACCAGAGTGACGGGAGCGGCACAATTCAGAAAAAGCGCTCAGCTCGCCGAGAGAATGCGATTTAAGCAATAAAATTAAAAATGCTTATAAAACATAAACCAAACGTTGGAGGTGGTCATTTCTTCATGCGCGGTGATAAACTCGGCACTCTAAAGCACCCGAGAGCGTTTTTTTCCATGCCAACCTAACCAGAGTGACGGGAGCGGCACAATTCAGAAAAAGTGCTCAGCTCGCCGAGAAAATGCGATTTAAGCAATAAAATTAAAAATGCTTATAAAACATAAACCAAACGTTGGAGGTGGTCATTTCTTCATGCGCAGTGATAAACTCGGCACTCTAAAGCACCCGAGAGCGTTTTTTTCGATGCCAACCTAACCAGAGTGACGGGAGCGGCACAATTCAGAAAAAGTGCTCAGCTCGCCGAGTAAATGCGATTTAAGCAATAAAATTAAAAATGCTTATAAAACATAAACCAAACGTTGGAGGTGGTCATTTCTTCATGCGCAGTGATAAACTCGGCACTCTAAAGCACCCGAGAGCGTTTTTTTCGATGCCAACCTAACCAGAGTGACGGGAGCGGCACAATTCAGAAAAAGCGCTCAGCTCGCCGAGAAAATGCGATTTAAGCAATAAAATTAAAAATGCTTATAAAACATAAACCAAACGTTGGAGGTGGTCATTTCTTCATGCGCAGTGATAAACTCGGCACTCTAAAGCACCCGAGAGCGTTTTTTTCCATGCCAACCTAACCAGAGTGACGGGAGCGGCACAATTCAGAAAAAGCGCTCAGCTCGCCGAGAAAATGCGATTTAAGCAATAAAATTAAAAATGCTTATAAAACATAAACCAAACGTTGGAGGTGGTCATTTCTTCATGCACAGTGATAAACTCGGCACTCTAAAGCACCCGAGAGCGTTTTTTTCGATGCCAACCTAACCAGAGTGACGGGAGCGGCACAATTCAGAAAAAGTGCTCAGCTCGCCGAGAAAATGCGATTTAAGCAATAAAATTAAAAATGCTTATAAAACATAAACCAAACGTTGGAGGTGGTCATTTCTTCATGCGCAGTGATAAACTCGGCACTCTAAAGCACCCGAGAGCGTTTTTTTCGATGCCAACCTAACCAGAGTGACGGGAGCGGCACAATTCAGAAAAAGTGCTCAGCTCGCCGAGAAAATGCGATTTAAGCAATAAAATTAAAAATGCTTATAAAACATAAACCAAACGTTGGAGGTGGTCATTTCTTCATGCGCAGTGATAAACTCGGGACTCTAAAGCACCCGAGAGCGTTTTATTCGATGCCAACCTAACCAGAGTGACGGGAGCGGCACAATTCAGAAAAAGTGCTCAGCTCGCCGAGAAAATGCGATTTAAGCAATAAAATTAAAAATGCTTATAAAACATAAACCAAACGTTGGAGGTGGTCATTTCTTCATGCGCAGTGATAAACTCGGCACTCTAAAGCACCCGAGAGCGTTTTTTTCGATGCCAACCTAACCAGAGTGACGGGAGCGGCACAATTCAGAAAAAGCGCTCAGCTCGCCGAGAAAATGCGATTTAAGCAATAAAATTAAAAATGCTTATAAAACATAAACCAAACGTTGGAGGTGGTCATTTCTTCATGCGCAGTGATAAACTCGGCACTCTAAAGCACCCGAGAGCGTTTTTTTCGATGCCAACCTAACCAGAGTGACGGGAGCGGCACAATTCAGAAAAAGCGCTCAGCTCGCCGAGAAAATGCGATTTAAGCAATAAAATTAAAAATGCTTATAAAACATAAACCAAACGTTGGAGGTGGTCATTTCTTCATGCGCAGTGATAAACTCGGCACTCTAAAGCACCCGAGAGCGTTTTTTTCGATGCCAACCTAACCAGAGTGACGGGAGCGGCACAATTCAGAAAAAGTGCTCAGCTCGCCGAGAAAATGCGATTTAAGCAATAAAATTAAAAATGCTTATAAAACATAAACCAAACGTTGGAGGTGGTCATTTCTTCATGCGCAGTGATAAACTCGGCACTCTAAAGCACCCGAGAGCGTTTTTTTCGATGCCAACCTAACCAGAGTGACGGGAGCGGCACAATTCAGAAAAAGTGCTCAGCTCGCCGAGAAAATGCAATTTAAGCAATAAAATTTAAAATGCTTATAAAACATAAACCAAACGTTGTAGATGGTCATTTCTTATTACGCAGTAATAAACTCGGCACTCTTAAGCACCCGAGAGCGTTTTTTTCCATGCCAACCTAACCAGAGTGACGGGAGCGGCACAATTCAGAAAAAGTGCTCAGCTCGCCGAGAAAATGCGATTTAAGCAATAAAATTAAAAATGCTTATAAAACATAAACCAAACGTTGGAGGTGGTCATTTCTTCATGCGCAGTGATAAACTCGGCACTCTAAAGCACCCGAGAGCGTTTTTTTCCATGCCAACCTAACCAGAGTGACGGGAGCGGCACAATTCAGAAAAAGTGCTCAGCTCGCCGAGAAAATGCGATTTAAGCAATAAAATTAAAAATGCTTATAAAACATAAACCAAACGTTGGAGGTGGTCATTTCTTCATGCGCAGTGATAAACTCGGCACTCTAAAGCACCCGAGAGCGTTTTATTCGATGCCAACCTAACCAGAGTGACGGGAGCGGCACAATTCAGAAAAAGTGCTCAGCTCGCCGAGAAAATGCAATTTAAGCAATAAAATTAAAAATGCTTATAAAACATAAACCAAACGTTGGAGGTGGTCTTTTCTTCATGCGCAGTGATAAACTCGGCACTCTAAAGCACCCGAGAGTGTTTTTTTCCATGCCAACCTAAACAGAGTGACGGGAGCGGCACAATTCAGAAAAAGTGCTCAGCTCGCCGAGAAAATGCGATTTAAGCAATAAAATTAAAAATGCTTATAAAACATAAACCAAACGTTGTAAATGGTCATTTCTTATTACGCAGTAATAAACTCGGCACTCTAAAGCACCCGAGAGCGTTTTTTTCGATGCCAACCTAACCAGAGTGACGGGAGCGGCACAATTCAGAAAAAGCGCTCATCTCGCCGAGAAAATGCGATTTAAGCAATAAAATTAAAAATGCTTATAAAACATAAACCAAACGTTGGAGGTGGTCTTTTCTTCATGTGCAGTGATAAACTCGGCACTCTAAAGCACCCGAGAGCGTTTTTTTCCATGCCAACCTAAACAGAGTGACGGGAGCGGCACAATTCAGAAAAAGTGCTCAGCTCGCCGAGAAAATGCGATTTAAGCAATAAAATTAAAAATGCTTATAAAACATAAACCAAACGTTGTAGATGGTCATTTCTTATTACGCAGTAATAAACTCGGCACTCTAAAGCACCCGAGAGCGTTTTTTTCCATGCCAACCTAACCAGAGTGACAGGAGCGGCACAATTCAGAAAAAGTGCTCAGCTCGCCGAGAAAATGCGATTTAAGCAATAAAATTAAAAATGCTTATAAAACATAAACCAAACGTTGGAGGTGGTCATTTCTTCATGCGCAGTGATAAACTCGGCACTCTAAAGCACCCGAGAGCGTTTTTTTCGATGCCAACCTAACCAGAGTGACGGGAGCGGCACAATTCAGAAAAAGTCCTCAGCTCGCCGAGAAAATGCGATTTAAGCAATAAAATTAAAAATGCTTATAAAACATAAACCAAACGTTGTAGATGGTCATTTCTTATTACGCAGTAATAAACTCGGCACTCTAAAGCACCCGAGAGCGTTTTTTTCCATGCCAACCTAACCAGAGTGACGGGAGCGGCACAATTCAGAAAAAGTGCTCAGCTCGCCGAGAAAATGCGATTTAAGCAATAAAATTAAAAATGCTTATAAAACATAAACCAAACGTTGGAGGTGGTCATTTCTTCATGCGCAGTGATAAACTCGGCACTCTAAAGCACCCGAGAGCGTTTTTTTCCATGCCAACCTAACCAGAGTGACGGGAGCGGCACAATTCAGAAAAAGTGCTCAGCTCGCCGAGAAAATGCGATTTAAGCAATAAAATTAAAAATGCTTATAAAACATAAACCAAACGTTGGAGGTGGTCATTTCTTCATGCGCAGTGATAAACTCGGCACTCTAAAGCACCCGAGAGCGTTTTTTTCCATGCCAACCTAACCAGAGTGACGGGAGCGGCACAATTCAGAAAAAGTGCTCAGCTCGCCGAGAAAATGCGATTTAAGCAATAAAATTAAAAATGCTTATAAAACATAAACCAAACGTTGTAGATGGTCATTTCTTATTACGCAGTAATAAACTCGGCACTCTAAAGCACCCGAGAGCGTTTTTTTCCATGCCAACCTAACCAGAGTGACGGGAGCGGCACAATTCAGAAAAAGTGCTCAGCTCGCCGAGAAAATGCGATTTAAGCAATAAAATTAAAAATGCTTATAAAACATAAACCAAACGTTGGAGGTGGTCATTTCTTCATGCGCAGTGATAAACTCGGCACTCTAAAGCACCCGAGAGCGTTTTATTCGATGCCAACCTAACCAGAGTGACGGGAGCGGCACAATTCAGAAAAAGCGCTCAGCTCGCCGAGAGAATGCGATTTAAGCAATAAAATTAAAAATGCTTATAAAACATAAACCAAACGTTGGAGGTGGTCATTTCTTCATGCGCGGTGATAAACTCGGCACTCTAAAGCACCCGAGAGCGTTTTTTTCCATGCCAACCTAACCAGAGTGACGGGAGCGGCACAATTCAGAAAAAGTGCTCAGCTCGCCGAGAAAATGCGATTTAAGCAATAAAATTAAAAATGCTTATAAAACATAAACCAAACGTTGGAGGTGGTCATTTCTTCATGCGCAGTGATAAACTCGGCACTCTAAAGCACCCGAGAGCGTTTTTTTCGATGCCAACCTAACCAGAGTGACGGGAGCGGCACAATTCAGAAAAAGTGCTCAGCTCGCCGAGTAAATGCGATTTAAGCAATAAAATTAAAAATGCTTATAAAACATAAACCAAACGTTGGAGGTGGTCATTTCTTCATGCGCAGTGATAAACTCGGCACTCTAAAGCACCCGAGAGCGTTTTTTTCGATGCCAACCTAACCAGAGTGACGGGAGCGGCACAATTCAGAAAAAGCGCTCAGCTCGCCGAGAAAATGCGATTTAAGCAATAAAATTAAAAATGCTTATAAAACATAAACCAAACGTTGGAGGTGGTCATTTCTTCATGCGCAGTGATAAACTCGGCACTCTAAAGCACCCGAGAGCGTTTTTTTCCATGCCAACCTAACCAGAGTGACGGGAGCGGCACAATTCAGAAAAAGCGCTCAGCTCGCCGAGAAAATGCGATTTAAGCAATAAAATTAAAAATGCTTATAAAACATAAACCAAACGTTGGAGGTGGTCATTTCTTCATGCACAGTGATAAACTCGGCACTCTAAAGCACCCGAGAGCGTTTTTTTCGATGCCAACCTAACCAGAGTGACGGGAGCGGCACAATTCAGAAAAAGTGCTCAGCTCGCCGAGAAAATGCGATTTAAGCAATAAAATTAAAAATGCTTATAAAACATAAACCAAACGTTGGAGGTGGTCATTTCTTCATGCGCAGTGATAAACTCGGCACTCTAAAGCACCCGAGAGCGTTTTTTTCGATGCCAACCTAACCAGAGTGACGGGAGCGGCACAATTCAGAAAAAGTGCTCAGCTCGCCGAGAAAATGCGATTTAAGCAATAAAATTAAAAATGCTTATAAAACATAAACCAAACGTTGGAGGTGGTCATTTCTTCATGCGCAGTGATAAACTCGGGACTCTAAAGCACCCGAGAGCGTTTTATTCGATGCCAACCTAACCAGAGTGACGGGAGCGGCACAATTCAGAAAAAGTGCTCAGCTCGCCGAGAAAATGCGATTTAAGCAATAAAATTAAAAATGCTTATAAAACATAAACCAAACGTTGGAGGTGGTCATTTCTTCATGCGCAGTGATAAACTCGGCACTCTAAAGCACCCGAGAGCGTTTTTTTCGATGCCAACCTAACCAGAGTGACGGGAGCGGCACAATTCAGAAAAAGCGCTCAGCTCGCCGAGAAAATGCGATTTAAGCAATAAAATTAAAAATGCTTATAAAACATAAACCAAACGTTGGAGGTGGTCATTTCTTCATGCGCAGTGATAAACTCGGCACTCTAAAGCACCCGAGAGCGTTTTTTTCGATGCCAACCTAACCAGAGTGACGGGAGCGGCACAATTCAGAAAAAGCGCTCAGCTCGCCGAGAAAATGCGATTTAAGCAATAAAATTAAAAATGCTTATAAAACATAAACCAAACGTTGGAGGTGGTCATTTCTTCATGCGCAGTGATAAACTCGGCACTCTAAAGCACCCGAGAGCGTTTTTTTCGATGCCAACCTAACCAGAGTGACGGGAGCGGCACAATTCAGAAAAAGTGCTCAGCTCGCCGAGAAAATGCGATTTAAGCAATAAAATTAAAAATGCTTATAAAACATAAACCAAACGTTGGAGGTGGTCATTTCTTCATGCGCAGTGATAAACTCGGCACTCTAAAGCACCCGAGAGCGTTTTTTTCGATGCCAACCTAACCAGAGTGACGGGAGCGGCACAATTCAGAAAAAGTGCTCAGCTCGCCGAGAAAATGCAATTTAAGCAATAAAATTTAAAATGCTTATAAAACATAAACCAAACGTTGTAGATGGTCATTTCTTATTACGCAGTAATAAACTCGGCACTCTTAAGCACCCGAGAGCGTTTTTTTCCATGCCAACCTAACCAGAGTGACGGGAGCGGCACAATTCAGAAAAAGTGCTCAGCTCGCCGAGAAAATGCGATTTAAGCAATAAAATTAAAAATGCTTATAAAACATAAACCAAACGTTGGAGGTGGTCATTTCTTCATGCGCAGTGATAAACTCGGCACTCTAAAGCACCCGAGAGCGTTTTTTTCCATGCCAACCTAACCAGAGTGACGGGAGCGGCACAATTCAGAAAAAGTGCTCAGCTCGCCGAGAAAATGCGATTTAAGCAATAAAATTAAAAATGCTTATAAAACATAAACCAAACGTTGGAGGTGGTCATTTCTTCATGCGCAGTGATAAACTCGGCACTCTAAAGCACCCGAGAGCGTTTTATTCGATGCCAACCTAACCAGAGTGACGGGAGCGGCACAATTCAGAAAAAGTGCTCAGCTCGCCGAGAAAATGCGATTTAAGCAATAAAATTAAAAATGCTTATAAAACATAAACCAAACGTTGGAGGTGGTCATTTCTTCATGCGCAGTGATAAACTCGGCACTCTAAAGCACCCGAGAGCGTTTTTTTCGATGCCAACCTAACCAGAGTGACGGGAGCGGCACAATTCAGAAAAAGTGCTCAGCTCGCCGAGAAAATGCGATTTAAGCAATAAAATTAAAAATGCTTATAAAACATAAACCAAACGTTGGAGGTGGTCATTTCTTCATGCGCAGTGATAAACTCGGCACTCTAAAGCACCCGAGAGCGTTTTTTTCGATGCCAACCTAACCAGAGTGACGGGAGCGGCACAATTCAGAAAAAGTGCTCAGCTCGCCGAGAAAATGCGATTTAAGCAATAAAATTAAAAATGCTTATAAAACATAAACCAAACGTTGGAGGTGGTCATTTCTTCATGCGCAGTGATAAACTCGGCACTCTAAAGCACCCAAGAGCGTTTTTTTCGATGCCAACCTAACCAGAGTGACGGGAGCGGCACAATTCAGAAAAAGCGCTCAGCTCGCCGAGAAAATGCGATTTAAGCAATAAAATTAAAAATGCTTATAAAACATAAACCAAACGTTGGAGGTGGTCATTTCTTCATGCACAGTGATAAACTCGGCACTCTAAAGCACCCGAGAGCGTTTTTTTCGATGCCAACCTAACCAGAGTGACGGGAGCGGCACAATTCAGAAAAAGTGCTCAGCTCGCCGAGAAAATGCGATTTAAGCAATAAAATTAAAAATGCTTATAAAACATAAACCAAACGTTGGAGGTGGTCATTTCTTCATGCGCAGTGATAAACTCGGCACTCTAAAGCACCCGAGAGCGTTTTTTTCGATGCCAACCTAACCAGAGTGACGCGAGCGGCACAATTCAGAAAAAGCGCTCAGCTCGCCGAGAAAATGCGATTTAAGCAATAAAATTAAAAATGCTTATAAAACATAAACCAAACGTTGGAGGTGGTAATTTCTTCATGCGCAGTGATAAACTCGGCACTCTAAAGCACCCGAGAGCGTTTTTTTCGATGCCAACCTAACCAGAGTGACGGGAGCGGCACAATTCAGAAAAAGTGCTCAGCTCGCCGAGAAAATGCGATTTAAGCAATAAAATTAAAAATGCTTATAAAACATAAACCAAACGTTGGAGTTGGTCATTTCTTCATGCGCAGTGATAAACTCGGCACTCTAAAGCACCCGAGAGCGTTTTTTTCGATGCCAACCTAACCAGAGTGAAGGGAGCGGCACAATTCAGAAAAAGTGCTCAGCTCGCCGAGAAAATGCGATTTAAGCAATAAAATTAAAAATGCTTATAAAACATAAACCAAACGTTGGAGGTGGTCATTTCTTCATGCGCAGTGATAAACTCGGCACTCTAAAGCACCCAAGAGCGTTTTTTTCGATGCCAACCTAACCAGAGTGACGGGAGCGGCACAATTCAGAAAAAGCGCTCAGCTCGCCGAGAAAATGCGATTTAAGCAATAAAATTAAAAATGCTTATAAAACATAAACCAAACGTTGGAGGTGGTCATTTCCTCATGCACAGTGATAAACTCGGCACTCTAAAGCACCCGAGAGCGTTTTTTTCGATGCCAACCTAACCAGAGTGACGGGAGCGGCACAATTCAGAAAAAGTGCTCAGCTCGCCGAGAAAATGCGATTTAAGCAATAAAATTAAAAATGCTTATAAAACATAAACCAAACGTTGTAGATGGTCATTTCTTATTACGCAGTAATAAACTCGGCACTCTAAAGCACCCGAGAGCGTTTTTTTTCGATGCCAACCTAACCAGAGTGACGGGAGCGGCACAATTCAGAAAAAGCGCTCAGCTCGCCGAGAAAATGCGATTTAAGCAATAAAATTAAAAATGCTTATAAAACATAAACCAAACGTTGGAGGTGGTCATTTCTTCATGCACAGTGATAAACTCGGCACTCTAAAGCACCCGAGAGCGTTTTTTTCGATGCCAACCTAACCAGAGTGACGGGAGCGGCACAATTCAGAAAAAGTGCTCAGCTCGCCGAGAAAATGCGATTTAAGCAATAAAATTAAAAATGCTTATAAAACATAAACCAAACGTTGTAAATTGTCATTTCTTATTACGCAGTAATAAACTCGGCACTCTAAAGCACCCGAGAGCGTTTTTTTCGATGCCAACCTAACCAGAGTGACGGGAGCGGCACAATTCAGAAAAAGCGCTCAGCTCGCCGAGAAAATGCGATTTAAGCAATAAAATTAAAAATGCTTATAAAACATAAACCAAACGTTGGAGGTGGTCATTTCTTCATGCACAGTGATAAACTCGGCACTCTAAAGCACCCGAGAGCGTTTTTTTTCATGCCAACCTAACCAGAGTGACGGGAGCGGCACAATTCAGAAAGTGCTCAGCTCGCCGAGAAAATGCGATTTAAGCAATAAAATTAAAAATGCTTATAAAACATAAACCAAATATTGGAGGTGGTCATTTCTTCATGCGCAGTGATAAACTCGGCACTTTAAAGCACCCGAGAGCGTTTTTTTCGATGCCAACCTAACCAGAGTGACGGGAGCGGCACAATTCAGAAAAAGTGCTCAGCTCGCCGAGAAAATGCGATTTAAGCAATAAAATTAAAAATGCTTATAAAACATAAACCAAACGTTGGAGGTGGTCATTTCTTCATGCGCAGTGATAAACTCGGCACTCTAAAGCACCCGAGAGCGTTTTTTTCCATGCCAACCTAACCAGAGTGACGGGAGCGGCACAATTCAGAAAAAGTGCTCAGCTCGCCGAGAAAATGCGATTTAAGCAATAAAATTAAAAATGCTTATAAAACATAAACCAAACGTTGGAGGTGGCCATTTCTTCATGCGCAGTGATAAACTCGGCACTCTAAAGCACCCGAGAGCGTTTTTTTCCATGCCAACCTAACCAGAGTGACGGGAGCGGCACAATTCAGAAAAAGTGCTCAGCTCGCCGAGAAAATGCGATTCAAGCAATAAAATTAAAAATGCTTATAAAACATAAACCAAACGTTGGAGGTGGCCATTTCTTCATGCGCAGTGATAAACTCGGCACTCTAAAGCACCCGAGAGCGTTTTTTTCCATGCCAACCTAACCAGAGTGACGGGAGCGGCACAATTCAGAAAAAGTGCTCAGCTCGCCGAGAAAATGCGATTTAAGCAATAAAATTAAAAATGCTTATAAAACATAAACCAAACGTTGGAGGTGGTCATTTCTTCATGCACAGTGATAAACTCGGCACTCTAAAGCACCCGAGAGCGTTTTTTTCCATGCCAACCTAACCAGAGTGACAGGAGCGGCACAATTCAGAAAAAGTGCTCAGCTCGCCGAGAAAATGCGATTTAAGCAATAAAATTAAAAATGCTTATAAAACATAAACCAAACGTTGGAGGTGGTCTTTTCTTCATGCGCAGTGATAAACTCGGCACTCTAAAGCACCCGAGAGTGTTTTTTTCCATGCCAACCTAAACAGAGTGACGGGAGCGGCACAATTCAGAAAAAGTGCTCAGCTCGCCGAGAAAATGCGATTTAAGCAATAAAATTAAAAATGCTTATAAAACATAAACCAAACGTTGTAGATGGTCATTTCTTATTACGCAGTAATAAACTCGGCACTCTAAAGCACCCGAGAGCGTTTTTTTCCATGCCAACCTAACCAGAGTGACGGGAGCGGCACAATTCAGAAAAAGTGCTCAGCTCGCCGAGAAAATGCGATTTAAGCAATAAAATTAAAAATGCTTATAAAACATAAACCAAACGTTGGAGGTGGTCATTTCTTCATGCGCAGTGATAAACTCGGCACTCTAAAGCACCCGAGAGCGTTTTTTTCCATGCCAACCTAACCAGAGTGACGGGAGCGGCACAATTCAGAAAAAGTGCTCAGCTCGCCGAGAAAATGCGATTTAAGCAATAAAATTAAAAATGCTTATAAAACATAAACCAAACGTTGGAGGTGGTCATTTCTTCATGCGCAGTGATAAACTCGGCACTCTAAAGCACCCGAGAGCGTTTTTTTCCATGCCAACCTAACCAGAGTGACAGGAGCGGCACAATTCAGAAAAAGTGCTCAGCTCGCCGAGAAAATGCGATTTAAGCAATAAAATTAAAAATGCTTATAAAACATAAACCAAACGTTGGAGGTGGTCTTTTCTTCATGCGCAGTGATAAACTCGGCACTCTAAAGCACCCGAGAGCGTTTTTTTCCATGCCAACCTAAACAGAGTGACGGGAGCGGCACAATTCAGAAAAAGTGCTCAGCTCGCCGAGAAAATGCGATTTAAGCAATAAAATTAAAAATGCTTATAAAACATAAACCAAACGTTGTAGATGGTCATTTCTTATTACGCAGTAATAAACTCGGCACTCTAAAGCACCCGAGAGCGTTTTTTTCCATGCCAACCTAACCAGAGTGACGGGAGCGGCACAATTCAGAAAAAGTGCTCAGCTCGCCGAGAAAATGCGATTTAAGCAATAAAATTAAAAATGCTTATAAAACATAAACCAAACGTTGGAGGTGGTCATTTCTTCATGCGCAGTGATAAACTCGGCACTCTAAAGCACCCGAGAGCGTTTTTTTCGATGCCAACCTAACCAGAGTGACGGGAGCGGCACAATTCAGAAAAAGTGCTCAGCTCGCCGAGAAAATGCGATTTAAGCAATAAAATTAAAAATGCTTATAAAACATAAACCAAACGTTGGAGGTGGCCATTTCTTCATGCGCAGTGATAAACTCGGCACTCTAAAGCACCCGAGAGCGTTTTTTTCCATGCCAACCTAACCAGAGTGACGGGAGCGGCACAATTCAGAAAAAGTGCTCAGCTCGCCGAGAAAATGCGATTTAAGCAATAAAATTAAAAATGCTTATAAAACATAAACCAAACGTTGGAGGTGGTCATTTCTTCATGCGCAGTGATAAACTCGGCACTCTAAAGCACCCGAGAGCGTTTTTTTCGATGCCAACCTAACCAGAGTGACGGGAGCGGCACAATTCAGAAAAAGTGCTCAGCTCGCCGAGAAAATGCGATTTAAGCAATAACATTAAAAATGCTTATAAAACATAAACCAAACGTTGTAGATGGTCATTTCTTATTACGCAGTAATAAACTCGGCACTCTAAAGCACCCGAGAGCGTTTTTTTCCATGCCAACCTAACCAGAGTGACGGGAGCGGCACAATTCAGAAAAAGTGCTCAGCTCGCCGAGAAAATGCGATTTAAGCAATACAATTAAAAATGCTTATAAAACATAAACCAAACGTTGGAGGTGGTCATTTCTTCATGTGCAGTGATAAACTCGGCACTCTAAAGCACCCGAGAGCGTTTTTTTCCATGCCAACCTAACCAGAGTGACGGGAGCGGCACAATTCAGAAAAAGTGCTCAGCTCGCCGAGAAAATGCGATTTAAGCAATAAAATTAAAAATGCTTATAAAACATAAACCAAACGTTGGAGGTGGTCATTTCTTCATGCACAGTGATAAACTCGGCACTCTAAAGCACCCGAGAGCGTTTTTTTCGATGCCAACCTAACCAGAGTGACGGGAGCGGCACAATTCAGAAAAAGTGCTCAGCTCGCCGAGAAAATGCGATTTAAGCAATAAAATTAAAAATGCTTATAAAACATAAACCAAACGTTGGAGGTGGTCATTTCTTCATGCACAGTGATAAACTCGGCACTCTAAAGCACCCGAGAGCGTTTTTTTCCATGCCAACCTAACCAGAGTGACAGGAGCGGCACAATTCAGAAAAAGTGCTCAGCTCGCCGAGAAAATGCGATTTAAGCAATAAAATTAAAAATGCTTATAAAACATAAACCAAACGTTGGAGGTGGTCTTTTCTTCATGCGCAGTGATAAACTCGGCACTCTAAAGCACCCGAGAGTGTTTTTTTCCATGCCAACCTAAACAGAGTGACGGGAGCGGCACAATTCAGAAAAAGTGCTCAGCTCGCCGAGAAAATGCGATTTAAGCAATAAAATTAAAAATGCTTATAAAACATAAACCAAACGTTGTAGATGGTCATTTCTTATTACGCAGTAATAAACTCGGCACTCTAAAGCACCCGAGAGCGTTTTTTTCCATGCCAACCTAACCAGAGTGACGGGAGCGGCACAATTCAGAAAAAGTGCTCAGCTCGCCGAGAAAGTGCGATTTAAGCAATAAAATTAAAAATGCTTATAAAACATAAACCAAACGTTGGAGGTGGTCATTTCTTCATGCGCAGTGATAAACTCGGCACTCTAAAGCACCCGAGAGCGTTTTTTTCCATGCCAACCTAACCAGAGTGACGGGAGCGGCACAATTCAGAAAAAGTGCTCAGCTCGCCGAGAAAATGCGATTTAAGCAATAAAATTAAAAATGCTTATAAAACATAAACCAAACGTTGGAGGTGGTCATTTCTTCATGCGCAGTGATAAACTCGGCACTCTAAAGCACCCGAGAGCGTTTTTTTCCATGCCAACCTAACCAGAGTGACAGGAGCGGCACAATTCAGAAAAAGTGCTCAGCTCGCCGAGAAAATGCGATTTAAGCAATAAAATTAAAAATGCTTATAAAACATAAACCAAACGTTGGAGGTGGTCTTTTCTTCATGCGCAGTGATAAACTCGGCACTCTAAAGCACCCGAGAGCGTTTTTTTCCATGCCAACCTAAACAGAGTGACGGGAGCGGCACAATTCAGAAAAAGTGCTCAGCTCGCCGAGAAAATGCGATTTAAGCAATAAAATTAAAAATGCTTATAAAACATAAACCAAACGTTGTAGATGGTCATTTCTTATTACGCAGTAATAAACTCGGCACTCTAAAGCACCCGAGAGCGTTTTTTTCCATGCCAACCTAACCAGAGTGACGGGAGCGGCACAATTCAGAAAAAGTGCTCAGCTCGCCGAGAAAATGCGATTTAAGCAATAAAATTAAAAATGCTTATAAAACATAAACCAAACGTTGGAGGTGGTCATTTCTTCATGCGCAGTGATAAACTCGGCACTCTAAAGCACCCGAGAGCGTTTTTTTCGATGCCAACCTAACCAGAGTGACGGGAGCGGCACAATTCAGAAAAAGTGCTCAGCTCGCCGAGAAAATGCGATTTAAGCAATAAAATTAAAAATGCTTATAAAACATAAACCAAACGTTGGAGGTGGCCATTTCTTCATGCGCAGTGATAAACTCGGCACTCTAAAGCACCCGAGAGCGTTTTTTTCCATGCCAACCTAACCAGAGTGACGGGAGCGGCACAATTCAGAAAAAGTGCTCAGCTCGCCGAGAAAATGCGATTTAAGCAATAAAATTAAAAATGCTTATAAAACATAAACCAAACGTTGGAGGTGGTCATTTCTTCATGCGCAGTGATAAACTCGGCACTCTAAAGCACCCGAGAGCGTTTTTTTCGATGCCAACCTAACCAGAGTGACGGGAGCGGCACAATTCAGAAAAAGTGCTCAGCTCGCCGAGAAAATGCGATTTAAGCAATAAAATTAAAAATGCTTATAAAACATAAACCAAACGTTGTAGATGGTCATTTCTTATTACGCAGTAATAAACTCGGCACTCTAAAGCACCCGAGAGCGTTTTTTTCCATGCCAACCTAACCAGAGTGACGGGAGCGGCACAATTCAGAAAAAGTGCTCAGCTCGCCGAGAAAATGCGATTTAAGCAATACAATTAAAAATGCTTATAAAACATAAACCAAACGTTGGAGGTGGTCATTTCTTCATGTGCAGTGATAAACTCGGCACTCTAAAGCACCCGAGAGCGTTTTTTTCCATGCCAACCTAACCAGAGTGACGGGAGCGGCACAATTCAGAAAAAGTGCTCAGCTCGCCGAGAAAATGCGATTTAAGCAATAAAATTAAAAATGCTTATAAAACATAAACCAAACGTTGGAGGTGGTCATTTCTTCATGCACAGTGATAAACTCGGCACTCTAAAGCACCCGAGAGCGTTTTTTTCGATGCCAACCTAACCAGAGTGACGGGAGCGGCACAATTCAGAAAAAGCGCTCAGCTCGCCGAGAAAATGCGATTTAAGCAATAAAATTAAAAATGCTTATAAAACATAAACCAAACGTTGGAGGTGGTCATTTCTTCATGCACAGTGATAAACTCGGCACTCTAAAGCACCCGAGAGCGTTTTTTTCGGTACCAACCTAACCAGAGTGACGGGAGCGGCACAATTCAGAAAAAGTGCTCAGCTCGCCGAGAAAATGCGATTTAAGCAATAAAATTAAAAATGCTTATAAAACATAAACCAAACGTTGGAGGTGGTCATTTCTTCATGCGCAGTGATAAACTCGGCACTCTAAAGCACCCGAGAGCGTTTTTTTCGATGCCAACCTAACCAGAGTGACGGGAGCGGCACAATTCAGAAAAAGTGCTCAGCTCGCCGAGAAAATGCAATTTAAGCAATAAAATTTAAAATGCTTATAAAACATAAACCAAACGTTGTAGATGGTCATTTCTTATTACGCAGTAATAAACTCGGCACTCTAAAGCACCCGAGAGCGTTTTTTTCCATGCCAACCTAACCAGAGTGACGGGAGCGGCACAATTCAGAAAAAGTGCTCAGCTCGCCGAGAAAATGCGATTTAAGCAATAAAATTAAAAATGCTTATAAAACATAAACCAAACGTTGGAGGTGGTCATTTCTTCATGCGCAGTGATAAACTCGGCACTCTAAAGCACCCGAGAGCGTTTTTTTCCATGCCAACCTAACCAGAGTGACGGGAGCGGCACAATTCAGAAAAAGTGCTCAGCTCGCCGAGAAAATGCGATTTAAGCAATAAAATTAAAAATGCTTATAAAACATAAACCAAACGTTGGAGGTGGTCATTTCTTCATGCGCAGTGATAAACTCGGCACTCTAAAGCACCCGAGAGCGTTTTATTTGATGCCAACCTAACCAGAGTTACGGGAGCGGCACAATTCAGAAAAAGTGCTCAGCTCGCCGAGAAAATGCGATTTAAGCAATAAAATTAAAAATGCTTATAAAACATAAACCAAACGTTGGAGGTGGTCATTTCTTCATGCGCAGTGATAAACTCGGCACTCTAAAGCACCCGAGAGCGTTTTTTTCGATGCCAACCTAACCAGAGTGACGGGAGCGGCACAATTCTGAAAAAGCGCTCAGCTCGCCGAGAAAATGCGATTTAAGCAATAAAATTAAAAATGCTTATAAAACATAAACCAAACGTTGGAGGTGGTCATTTCTTCATGCGCAGTGATAAACTCGGCACTCTAAAGCACCCGAGAGCGTTTTTTTCGATGCCAACCTAACCAGAGTGACGGGAGCGGCACAATTCAGAAAAAGTGCTCAGCTCGCCGAGAAAATGCGATTTAAGCAATAAAATTAAAAATGCTTATAAAACATAAACCAAACGTTGGAGGTGGTCATTTCTTCATGCGCAGTGATAAACTCGGCACTCTAAAGCACCCGAGAGCGTTTTTTTCCATGCCAACCTAACCAGAGTGACGGGAGCGGCACAATTCAGAAAAAGTGCTCAGCTCGCCGAGAAAATGCGATTTAAGCAATAAAATTAAAAATGCTTATAAAACATAAACCAAACGTTGGAGGTGGTCATTTCTTCATGCGCAGTGATAAACTCGGCACTCTAAAGCACCCGAGAGCGTTTTATTTGATGCCAACCTAACCAGAGTGACGGGAGCGGCACAATTCAGAAAAAGTGCTCAGCTCGCCGAGAAAATGCGATTTAAGCAATAAAATTAAAAATGCTTATAAAACATAAACCAAACGTTGGAGGTGGTCATTTCTTCATGCGCAGTGATAAACTCGGCACTCTAAAGCACCCGAGAGCGTTTTTTTCGATGCCAACCTAACCAGAGTGACGGGAGCGGCACAATTCAGAAAAAGCGCTCAGCTCGCCGAGAAAATGCGATTTAAGCAATAAAATTAAAAATGCTTATAAAACATAAACCAAACGTTGGAGGTGGTCATTTCTTCATGCACAGTGATAAACTCGGCACTCTAAAGCACCCGAGAGCGTTTTTTTCGATGCCAACCTAACCAGAGTGACGGGAGCGGCACAATTCAGAAAAAGTGCTCAGCTCGCCGAGAAAATGCGATTTAAGCAATAAAATTAAAAATGCTTATAAAACATAAACCAAACGTTGGAGGTGGTCTTTTCTTCATGCGCAGTGATAAACTCGGCACTCTAAAGCACCCGAGAGCGTTTTTTTCCATGCCAACCTAAACAGAGTGACGGGAGCGGCACAATTCAGAAAAAGTGCTCAGCTCGCCGAGAAAATGCGATTTAAGCAATAAAATTAAAAATGCTTATAAAACATAAACCAAACGTTGTAGATGGTCATTTCTTATTACGCAGTAATAAACTCGGCACTCTAAAGCACCCGAGAGCGTTTTTTTCCATGCCAACCTAACCAGAGTGACGGGAGCGGCACAATTCAGAAAAAGTGCTCAGCTCGCCGAGAAAATGCGATTTAAGCAATAAAATTAAAAATGCTTATAAAACATAAACCAAACGTTGGAGGTGGTCATTTCTTCATGCGCAGTGATAAACTCGGCACTCTAAAGCACCCGAGAGCGTTTTTTTCGATGCCAACCTAACCAGAGTGACGGGAGCGGCACAATTCAGAAAAAGTGCTCAGCTCGCCGAGAAAATGCGATTTAAGCAATAAAATTAAAAATGCTTATAAAACATAAACCAAACGTTGGAGGTGGCCATTTCTTCATGCGCAGTGATAAACTCGGCACTCTAAAGCACCCGAGAGCGTTTTTTTCCATGCCAACCTAACCAGAGTGACGGGAGCGGCACAATTCAGAAAAAGTGCTCAGCTCGCCGAGAAAATGCGATTTAAGCAATAAAATTAAAAATGCTTATAAAACATAAACCAAACGTTGGAGGTGGTCATTTCTTCATGCGCAGTGATAAACTCGGCACTCTAAAGCACCCGAGAGCGTTTTTTTCGATGCCAACCTAACCAGAGTGACGGGAGCGGCACAATTCAGAAAAAGTGCTCAGCTCGCCGAGAAAATGCGATTTAAGCAATAACATTAAAAATGCTTATAAAACATAAACCAAACGTTGTAGATGGTCATTTCTTATTACGCAGTAATAAACTCGGCACTCTAAAGCACCCGAGAGCGTTTTTTTCCATGCCAACCTAACCAGAGTGACGGGAGCGGCACAATTCAGAAAAAGTGCTCAGCTCGCCGAGAAAATGCGATTTAAGCAATACAATTAAAAATGCTTATAAAACATAAACCAAACGTTGGAGGTGGTCATTTCTTCATGTGCAGTGATAAACTCGGCACTCTAAAGCACCCGAGAGCGTTTTTTTCCATGCCAACCTAACCAGAGTGACGGGAGCGGCACAATTCAGAAAAAGTGCTCAGCTCGCCGAGAAAATGCGATTTAAGCAATAAAATTAAAAATGCTTATAAAACATAAACCAAACGTTGGAGGTGGTCATTTCTTCATGCACAGTGATAAACTCGGCACTCTAAAGCACCCGAGAGCGTTTTTTTCCATGCCAACCTAACCAGAGTGACGGGAGCGGCACAATTCAGAAAAAGTGCTCAGCTCGCCGAGAAAATGCGATTTAAGCAATAAAATTAAAAATGCTTATAAAACATAAACCAAACGTTGGAGGTGGTCATTTCTTCATGCACAGTGATAAACTCGGCACTCTAAAGCACCCGAGAGCGTTTTTTTCCATGCCAACCTAACCAGAGTGACAGGAGCGGCACAATTCAGAAAAAGTGCTCAGCTCGCCGAGAAAATGCGATTTAAGCAATAAAATTAAAAATGCTTATAAAACATAAACCAAACGTTGGAGGTGGTCTTTTCTTCATGCGCAGTGATAAACTCGGCACTCTAAAGCACCCGAGAGTGTTTTTTTCCATGCCAACCTAAACAGAGTGACGGGAGCGGCACAATTCAGAAAAAGTGCTCAGCTCGCCGAGAAAATGCGATTTAAGCAATAAAATTAAAAATGCTTATAAAACATAAACCAAACGTTGTAGATGGTCATTTCTTATTACGCAGTAATAAACTCGGCACTCTAAAGCACCCGAGAGCGTTTTTTTCCATGCCAACCTAACCAGAGTGACGGGAGCGGCACAATTCAGAAAAAGTGCTCAGCTCGCCGAGAAAGTGCGATTTAAGCAATAAAATTAAAAATGCTTATAAAACATAAACCAAACGTTGGAGGTGGTCATTTCTTCATGCGCAGTGATAAACTCGGCACTCTAAAGCACCCGAGAGCGTTTTTTTCCATGCCAACCTAACCAGAGTGACGGGAGCGGCACAATTCAGAAAAAGTGCTCAGCTCGCCGAGAAAATGCGATTTAAGCAATAAAATTAAAAATGCTTATAAAACATAAACCAAACGTTGGAGGTGGTCATTTCTTCATGCGCAGTGATAAACTCGGCACTCTAAAGCACCCGAGAGCGTTTTTTTCCATGCCAACCTAACCAGAGTGACAGGAGCGGCACAATTCAGAAAAAGTGCTCAGCTCGCCGAGAAAATGCGATTTAAGCAATAAAATTAAAAATGCTTATAAAACATAAACCAAACGTTGGAGGTGGTCTTTTCTTCATGCGCAGTGATAAACTCGGCACTCTAAAGCACCCGAGAGCGTTTTTTTCCATGCCAACCTAAACAGAGTGACGGGAGCGGCACAATTCAGAAAAAGTGCTCAGCTCGCCGAGAAAATGCGATTTAAGCAATAAAATTAAAAATGCTTATAAAACATAAACCAAACGTTGTAGATGGTCATTTCTTATTACGCAGTAATAAACTCGGCACTCTAAAGCACCCGAGAGCGTTTTTTTCCATGCCAACCTAACCAGAGTGACGGGAGCGGCACAATTCAGAAAAAGTGCTCAGCTCGCCGAGAAAATGCGATTTAAGCAATAAAATTAAAAATGCTTATAAAACATAAACCAAACGTTGGAGGTGGTCATTTCTTCATGCGCAGTGATAAACTCGGCACTCTAAAGCACCCGAGAGCGTTTTTTTCGATGCCAACCTAACCAGAGTGACGGGAGCGGCACAATTCAGAAAAAGTGCTCAGCTCGCCGAGAAAATGCGATTTAAGCAATAAAATTAAAAATGCTTATAAAACATAAACCAAACGTTGGAGGTGGCCATTTCTTCATGCGCAGTGATAAACTCGGCACTCTAAAGCACCCGAG
This sequence comes from Syngnathus typhle, assembly GCF_033458585.1. Classification (NCBI taxonomy): domain Eukaryota; kingdom Metazoa; phylum Chordata; class Actinopteri; order Syngnathiformes; family Syngnathidae; genus Syngnathus; species Syngnathus typhle. The sequence continues at coordinate 24,390 of NW_026872017.1, read as the reverse complement.
AGCGTTTTTTTCCATGCCAACCTAACCAGAGTGACGGGAGCGGCACAATTCAGAAAAAGTGCTCAGCTCGCCGAGAAAATGCGATTTAAGCAATAAAATTAAAAATGCTTATAAAACATAAACCAAACGTTGGAGGTGGTCATTTCTTCATGCGCAGTGATAAACTCGGCACTCTAAAGCACCCGAGAGCGTTTTTTTCGATGCCAACCTAACCAGAGTGACGGGAGCGGCACAATTCAGAAAAAGTGCTCAGCTCGCCGAGAAAATGCGATTTAAGCAATAAAATTAAAAATGCTTATAAAACATAAACCAAACGTTGTAGATGGTCATTTCTTATTACGCAGTAATAAACTCGGCACTCTAAAGCACCCGAGAGCGTTTTTTTCCATGCCAACCTAACCAGAGTGACGGGAGCGGCACAATTCAGAAAAAGTGCTCAGCTCGCCGAGAAAATGCGATTTAAGCAATACAATTAAAAATGCTTATAAAACATAAACCAAACGTTGGAGGTGGTCATTTCTTCATGTGCAGTGATAAACTCGGCACTCTAAAGCACCCGAGAGCGTTTTTTTCCATGCCAACCTAACCAGAGTGACGGGAGCGGCACAATTCAGAAAAAGTGCTCAGCTCGCCGAGAAAATGCGATTTAAGCAATAAAATTAAAAATGCTTATAAAACATAAACCAAACGTTGGAGGTGGTCATTTCTTCATGCACAGTGATAAACTCGGCACTCTAAAGCACCCGAGAGCGTTTTTTTCGATGCCAACCTAACCAGAGTGACGGGAGCGGCACAATTCAGAAAAAGCGCTCAGCTCGCCGAGAAAATGCGATTTAAGCAATAAAATTAAAAATGCTTATAAAACATAAACCAAACGTTGGAGGTGGTCATTTCTTCATGCACAGTGATAAACTCGGCACTCTAAAGCACCCGAGAGCGTTTTTTTCGGTACCAACCTAACCAGAGTGACGGGAGCGGCACAATTCAGAAAAAGTGCTCAGCTCGCCGAGAAAATGCGATTTAAGCAATAAAATTAAAAATGCTTATAAAACATAAACCAAACGTTGGAGGTGGTCATTTCTTCATGCGCAGTGATAAACTCGGCACTCTAAAGCACCCGAGAGCGTTTTTTTCGATGCCAACCTAACCAGAGTGACGGGAGCGGCACAATTCAGAAAAAGTGCTCAGCTCGCCGAGAAAATGCAATTTAAGCAATAAAATTTAAAATGCTTATAAAACATAAACCAAACGTTGTAGATGGTCATTTCTTATTACGCAGTAATAAACTCGGCACTCTAAAGCACCCGAGAGCGTTTTTTTCCATGCCAACCTAACCAGAGTGACGGGAGCGGCACAATTCAGAAAAAGTGCTCAGCTCGCCGAGAAAATGCGATTTAAGCAATAAAATTAAAAATGCTTATAAAACATAAACCAAACGTTGGAGGTGGTCATTTCTTCATGCGCAGTGATAAACTCGGCACTCTAAAGCACCCGAGAGCGTTTTTTTCCATGCCAACCTAACCAGAGTGACGGGAGCGGCACAATTCAGAAAAAGTGCTCAGCTCGCCGAGAAAATGCGATTTAAGCAATAAAATTAAAAATGCTTATAAAACATAAACCAAACGTTGGAGGTGGTCATTTCTTCATGCACAGTGATAAACTCGGCACTCTAAAGCACCCGAGAGCGTTTTTTTCCATGCCAACCTAACCAGAGTGACGGGAGCGGCACAATTCAGAAAAAGTGCTCAGCTCGCCGAGAAAATGCGATTTAAGCAATAAAATTAAAAATGCTTATAAAACATAAACCAAACGTTGGAGGTGGTCATTTCTTCATGCACAGTGATAAACTCGGCACTCTAAAGCACCCGAGAGCGTTTTTTTCCATGCCAACCTAACCAGAGTGACAGGAGCGGCACAATTCAGAAAAAGTGCTCAGCTCGCCGAGAAAATGCGATTTAAGCAATAAAATTAAAAATGCTTATAAAACATAAACCAAACGTTGGAGGTGGTCTTTTCTTCATGCGCAGTGATAAACTCGGCACTCTAAAGCACCCGAGAGTGTTTTTTTCCATGCCAACCTAAACAGAGTGACGGGAGCGGCACAATTCAGAAAAAGTGCTCAGCTCGCCGAGAAAATGCGATTTAAGCAATAAAATTAAAAATGCTTATAAAACATAAACCAAACGTTGTAGATGGTCATTTCTTATTACGCAGTAATAAACTCGGCACTCTAAAGCACCCGAGAGCGTTTTTTTCCATGCCAACCTAACCAGAGTGACGGGAGCGGCACAATTCAGAAAAAGTGCTCAGCTCGCCGAGAAAGTGCGATTTAAGCAATAAAATTAAAAATGCTTATAAAACATAAACCAAACGTTGGAGGTGGTCATTTCTTCATGCGCAGTGATAAACTCGGCACTCTAAAGCACCCGAGAGCGTTTTTTTCCATGCCAACCTAACCAGAGTGACGGGAGCGGCACAATTCAGAAAAAGTGCTCAGCTCGCCGAGAAAATGCGATTTAAGCAATAAAATTAAAAATGCTTATAAAACATAAACCAAACGTTGGAGGTGGTCATTTCTTCATGCGCAGTGATAAACTCGGCACTCTAAAGCACCCGAGAGCGTTTTTTTCCATGCCAACCTAACCAGAGTGACAGGAGCGGCACAATTCAGAAAAAGTGCTCAGCTCGCCGAGAAAATGCGATTTAAGCAATAAAATTAAAAATGCTTATAAAACATAAACCAAACGTTGGAGGTGGTCTTTTCTTCATGCGCAGTGATAAACTCGGCACTCTAAAGCACCCGAGAGCGTTTTTTTCCATGCCAACCTAAACAGAGTGACGGGAGCGGCACAATTCAGAAAAAGTGCTCAGCTCGCCGAGAAAATGCGATTTAAGCAATAAAATTAAAAATGCTTATAAAACATAAACCAAACGTTGTAGATGGTCATTTCTTATTACGCAGTAATAAACTCGGCACTCTAAAGCACCCGAGAGCGTTTTTTTCCATGCCAACCTAACCAGAGTGACGGGAGCGGCACAATTCAGAAAAAGTGCTCAGCTCGCCGAGAAAATGCGATTTAAGCAATAAAATTAAAAATGCTTATAAAACATAAACCAAACGTTGGAGGTGGTCATTTCTTCATGCGCAGTGATAAACTCGGCACTCTAAAGCACCCGAGAGCGTTTTTTTCGATGCCAACCTAACCAGAGTGACGGGAGCGGCACAATTCAGAAAAAGTGCTCAGCTCGCCGAGAAAATGCGATTTAAGCAATAAAATTAAAAATGCTTATAAAACATAAACCAAACGTTGGAGGTGGCCATTTCTTCATGCGCAGTGATAAACTCGGCACTCTAAAGCACCCGAGAGCGTTTTTTTCCATGCCAACCTAACCAGAGTGACGGGAGCGGCACAATTCAGAAAAAGTGCTCAGCTCGCCGAGAAAATGCGATTTAAGCAATAAAATTAAAAATGCTTATAAAACATAAACCAAACGTTGGAGGTGGTCATTTCTTCATGCGCAGTGATAAACTCGGCACTCTAAAGCACCCGAGAGCGTTTTTTTCGATGCCAACCTAACCAGAGTGACGGGAGCGGCACAATTCAGAAAAAGTGCTCAGCTCGCCGAGAAAATGCGATTTAAGCAATAAAATTAAAAATGCTTATAAAACATAAACCAAACGTTGTAGATGGTCATTTCTTATTACGCAGTAATAAACTCGGCACTCTAAAGCACCCGAGAGCGTTTTTTTCCATGCCAACCTAACCAGAGTGACGGGAGCGGCACAATTCAGAAAAAGTGCTCAGCTCGCCGAGAAAATGCGATTTAAGCAATACAATTAAAAATGCTTATAAAACATAAACCAAACGTTGGAGGTGGTCATTTCTTCATGTGCAGTGATAAACTCGGCACTCTAAAGCACCCGAGAGCGTTTTTTTCCATGCCAACCTAACCAGAGTGACGGGAGCGGCACAATTCAGAAAAAGTGCTCAGCTCGCCGAGAAAATGCGATTTAAGCAATAAAATTAAAAATGCTTATAAAACATAAACCAAACGTTGGAGGTGGTCATTTCTTCATGCACAGTGATAAACTCGGCACTCTAAAGCACCCGAGAGCGTTTTTTTCGATGCCAACCTAACCAGAGTGACGGGAGCGGCACAATTCAGAAAAAGCGCTCAGCTCGCCGAGAAAATGCGATTTAAGCAATAAAATTAAAAATGCTTATAAAACATAAACCAAACGTTGGAGGTGGTCATTTCTTCATGCACAGTGATAAACTCGGCACTCTAAAGCACCCGAGAGCGTTTTTTTCGGTACCAACCTAACCAGAGTGACGGGAGCGGCACAATTCAGAAAAAGTGCTCAGCTCGCCGAGAAAATGCGATTTAAGCAATAAAATTAAAAATGCTTATAAAACATAAACCAAACGTTGGAGGTGGTCATTTCTTCATGCGCAGTGATAAACTCGGCACTCTAAAGCACCCGAGAGCGTTTTTTTCGATGCCAACCTAACCAGAGTGACGGGAGCGGCACAATTCAGAAAAAGTGCTCAGCTCGCCGAGAAAATGCAATTTAAGCAATAAAATTTAAAATGCTTATAAAACATAAACCAAACGTTGTAGATGGTCATTTCTTATTACGCAGTAATAAACTCGGCACTCTAAAGCACCCGAGAGCGTTTTTTTCCATGCCAACCTAACCAGAGTGACGGGAGCGGCACAATTCAGAAAAAGTGCTCAGCTCGCCGAGAAAATGCGATTTAAGCAATAAAATTAAAAATGCTTATAAAACATAAACCAAACGTTGGAGGTGGTCATTTCTTCATGCGCAGTGATAAACTCGGCACTCTAAAGCACCCGAGAGCGTTTTTTTCCATGCCAACCTAACCAGAGTGACGGGAGCGGCACAATTCAGAAAAAGTGCTCAGCTCGCCGAGAAAATGCGATTTAAGCAATAAAATTAAAAATGCTTATAAAACATAAACCAAACGTTGGAGGTGGTCATTTCTTCATGCGCAGTGATAAACTCGGCACTCTAAAGCACCCGAGAGCGTTTTATTTGATGCCAACCTAACCAGAGTTACGGGAGCGGCACAATTCAGAAAAAGTGCTCAGCTCGCCGAGAAAATGCGATTTAAGCAATAAAATTAAAAATGCTTATAAAACATAAACCAAACGTTGGAGGTGGTCATTTCTTCATGCGCAGTGATAAACTCGGCACTCTAAAGCACCCGAGAGCGTTTTTTTCGATGCCAACCTAACCAGAGTGACGGGAGCGGCACAATTCTGAAAAAGCGCTCAGCTCGCCGAGAAAATGCGATTTAAGCAATAAAATTAAAAATGCTTATAAAACATAAACCAAACGTTGGAGGTGGTCATTTCTTCATGCGCAGTGATAAACTCGGCACTCTAAAGCACCCGAGAGCGTTTTTTTCGATGCCAACCTAACCAGAGTGACGGGAGCGGCACAATTCAGAAAAAGTGCTCAGCTCGCCGAGAAAATGCGATTTAAGCAATAAAATTAAAAATGCTTATAAAACATAAACCAAACGTTGGAGGTGGTCATTTCTTCATGCGCAGTGATAAACTCGGCACTCTAAAGCACCCGAGAGCGTTTTTTTCCATGCCAACCTAACCAGAGTGACGGGAGCGGCACAATTCAGAAAAAGTGCTCAGCTCGCCGAGAAAATGCGATTTAAGCAATAAAATTAAAAATGCTTATAAAACATAAACCAAACGTTGGAGGTGGTCATTTCTTCATGCGCAGTGATAAACTCGGCACTCTAAAGCACCCGAGAGCGTTTTATTTGATGCCAACCTAACCAGAGTGACGGGAGCGGCACAATTCAGAAAAAGTGCTCAGCTCGCCGAGAAAATGCGATTTAAGCAATAAAATTAAAAATGCTTATAAAACATAAACCAAACGTTGGAGGTGGTCATTTCTTCATGCGCAGTGATAAACTCGGCACTCTAAAGCACCCGAGAGCGTTTTTTTCGATGCCAACCTAACCAGAGTGACGGGAGCGGCACAATTCAGAAAAAGCGCTCAGCTCGCCGAGAAAATGCGATTTAAGCAATAAAATTAAAAATGCTTATAAAACATAAACCAAACGTTGGAGGTGGTCATTTCTTCATGCACAGTGATAAACTCGGCACTCTAAAGCACCCGAGAGCGTTTTTTTCGATGCCAACCTAACCAGAGTGACGGGAGCGGCACAATTCAGAAAAAGTGCTCAGCTCGCCGAGAAAATGCGATTTAAGCAATAAAATTAAAAATGCTTATAAAACATAAACCAAACGTTGTAAATGGTCATTTCTTATTACGCAGTAAAAAACTCGGCACTCTAAAGCACCCGAGAGCGTTTTTTCGATGCCAACCTAACCAGAGTGACGGGAGCGGCACAATACAGAAAAAGCGCTCAGCTCGCCGAGAAAATGCGATTTAAGCAATAAAATTAAAAATGCTTATAAAACATAAACCAAACGTTGGAGGTGGTCTTTTCTTCATGCGCAGTGATAAACTCGGCACTCTAAAGCACCCGAGAGCGTTTTTTTCCATGCCAACCTAAACAGAGTGACGGGAGCGGCACAATTCAGAAAAAGTGCTCAGCTCGCCGAGAAAATGCGATTTAAGCAATAAAATTAAAAATGCTTATAAAATATAAACCAAACGTTGTAGATGGTCATTTCTTATTACGCAGTAATAAACTCGGCACTCTAAAGCACCCGAGAGCGTTTTTTTCCATGCCAACCTAACCAGAGTGACGGGAGCGGCACAATTCAGAAAAAGTGCTCAGCTCGCCGAGAAAATGCGATTTAAGCAATAAAATTAAAAATGCTTATAAAACATAAACCAAACGTTGGAGGTGGTCATTTCTTCATGCGCAGTGATAAACTCGGCACTCTAAAGCACCCGAGAGCGTTTTTTTCGATGCCAACCTAACCAGAGTGACGGGAGCGGCACAATTCAGAAAAAGTGCTCAGCTCGCCGAGAAAATGCGATTTAAGCAATAAAATTAAAAATGCTTATAAAACATAAACCAAACGTTGGAGGTGGTCATTTCTTCATGCACAGTGATAAACTCGGCACTCTAAAGCACCCGAGAGCGTTTTTTTCCATGCCAACCTAACCAGAGTGACGGGAGCGGCACAATTCAGAAAAAGTGCTCAGCTCGCCGAGAAAATGCGATTTAAGCAATAAAATTAAAAATGCTTATAAAACATAAACCAAACGTTGGAGGTGGTCATTTCTTCATGCGCAGTGATAAACTCGGCACTCTAAAGCACCCGAGAGCGTTTTTTTCCATGCCAACCTAACCAGAGTGACGGGAGCGGCACAATTCAGAAAAAGTGCTCAGCTCGCCGAGAAAATGCGATTTAAGCAATAAAATTAAAAATGCTTATAAAACATAAACCAAACGTTGGAGGTGGTCATTTCTTCATGCACAGTGATAAACTCGGCACTCTAAAGCACCCGAGAGCGTTTTTTTCGATGCCAACCTAACCAGAGTGACGGGAGCGGCACAATTCAGAAAAAGCGCTCAGCTCGCCGAGAAAATGCGATTTAAGCAATAAAATTAAAAATGCTTATAAAACCTAAACCAAACGTTGGAGGTGGTCATTTCTTCATGCGCAGTGATAAACTCGGCACTCTAAAGCACCCGAGAGCGTTTTTTTGGATGCCAACCTAACCAGAGTGACGGGAGCGGCACAATTCAGAAAAAGTGCTCAGCTCGCCGAGAAAATGCGATTTAAGCAATAAAATTAAAAATGCTTATAAAACATAAACCAAACGTTGGAGGTGGTCATTTCTTCATGCGCAGTGATAAACTCGGCACTCTAAAGCACCCGAGAGCGTTTTATTCGATGCCAACCTAACCAGAGTGACGGGAGCGGCACAATTCAGAAAAAGTGCTCAGCTCGCCGAGAAAATGCGATTTAAGCAATAAAATTAAAAATGCTTATAAAACATAAACCAAACGTTGGAGGTGGTCATTTCTTCATGCGCAGTGATAAACTCGGCACTCTAAAGCACCCGAGAGCGTTTTTTTCGATGCCAACCTAACCAGAGTGACGGGAGCGGCACATTTCAGAAAAAGTGCTCAGCTCGCCGAGAAAATGCGATTTAAGCAATAAAATTAAAAATGCTTATAAAACATAAACCAAACGTTGGAGTTGGTCATTTCTTCATGCGCAGTGATAAACTCGGCACTCTAAAGCACCCGAGAGCGTTTTTTTCGATGCCAACCTAACCAGAGTGACGGGAGCGGCACAATTCAGAAAAAGTGCTCAGCTCGCCGAGAAAATGCGATTTAAGCAATAAAATTAAAAATGCTTATAAAACATAAACCAAACGTTGGAGGTGGTCATTTCTTCATGCGCAGTGATAAACTCGGCACTCTAAAGCACCCAAGAGCGTTTTTTTCGATGCCAACCTAACCAGAGTGACGGGAGCGGCACAATTCAGAAAAAGCGCTCAGCTCGCCGAGAAAATGCGATTTAAGCAATAAAATTAAAAATGCTTATAAAACATAAACCAAACGTTGGAGGTGGTCATTTCTTCATGCACAGTGATAAACTCGGCACTCTAAAGCACCCGAGAGCGTTTTTTTCGATGCCAACCTAACCAGAGTGACGGGAGCGGCACAATTCAGAAAAAGTGCTCAGCTCGCCGAGAAAATGCGATTTAAGCAATAAAATTAAAAATGCTTATAAAACATAAACCAAACGTTGTAGATGGTCATTTCTTATTACGCAGTAATAAACTCGGCACTCTAAAGCACCCGAGAGCGTTTTTTTCGATGCCAACCTAACCAGAGTGACGGGAGCGGCACAATTCAGAAAAAGCGCTCAGCTCGCCGAGAAAATGCGATTTAAGCAATAAAATTAAAAATGCTTATAAAACATAAACCAAACGTTGGAGGTGGTCATTTCTTCATGCACAGTGATAAACTCGGCACTCTAAAGCACCCGAGAGCGTTTTTTTCGATGCCAACCTAACCAGAGTGACGGGAGCGGCACAATTCAGAAAAAGTGCTCAGCTCGCCGAGAAAATGCGATTTAAGCAATAAAATTAAAAATGCTTATAAAACATAAACCAAACGTTGTAAATGGTCATTTCTTATTACGCAGTAATAAACTCGGCACTCTAAAGCACCCGAGAGCGTTTTTTTCGATGCCAACCTAACCAGAGTGACGGGAGCGGCACAATTCAGAAAAAGCGCTCAGCTCGCCGAGAAAATGCGATTTAAGCAATAAAATTAAAAATGCTTATAAAACATAAACCAAACGTTGGAGGTGGTCTTTTCTTCATGTGCAGTGATAAACTCGGCACTCTAAAGCACCCGAGAGCGTTTTTTTCCATGCCAACCTAAACAGAGTGACGGGAGCGGCACAATTCAGAAAAAGTGCTCAGCTCGCCGAGAAAATGCGATTTAAGCAATAAAATTAAAAATGCTTATAAAACATAAACCAAACGTTGTAGATGGTCATTTCTTATTACGCAGTAATAAACTCGGCACTCTAAAGCACCCGAGAGCGTTTTTTTCCATGCCAACCTAACCAGAGTGACGGGAGCGGCACAATTCAGAAAAAGTGCTCAGCTCGCCGAGAAAATGCGATTTAAGCAATAAAATTAAAAATGCTTATAAAACATAAACCAAACGTTGGAGGTGGTCATTTCTTCATGCGCAGTGATAAACTCGGCACTCTAAAGCACCCGAGAGCGTTTTTTTCGATGCCAACCTAACCAGAGTGACGGGAGCGGCACAATTCAGAAAAAGTGCTCAGCTCGCCGAGAAAATGCGATTTAAGCAATAAAATTAAAAATGCTTATAAAACATAAACCAAACGTTGGAGGTGGTCATTTCTTCATGCGCAGTGATAAACTCGGCACTCTAAAGCACCCGAGAGCGTTTTTTTCGATGCCAACCTAACCAGAGTGACGGGAGCGGCACAATTCAGAAAAAGTGCTCAGCTCGCCGAGAAAATGCGATTTAAGCAATAAAATTAAAAATGCTTATAAAACATAAACCAAACGTTGGAGGTGGTCATTTCTTCATGCGCAGTGATAAACTCGGCACTCTAAAGCACCCGAGAGCGTTTTTTTCGATGCCAACCTAACCAGAGTGACGGGAGCGGCACAATTCAGAAAAAGTGCTCAGCTCGCCGAGAAAATGCGATTTAAGCAATAAAATTAAAAATGCTTATAAAACATAAACCAAACGTTGTAAATGGTCATTTCTTATTACGCAGTAATAAACTCGGCACTCTAAAGCACCCGAGAGCGTTTTTTTCGATGCCAACCTAACCAGAGTGACGGGAGCGGCACAATTCAGAAAAAGCGCTCAGCTCGCCGAGAAAATGCGATTTAAGCAATAAAATTAAAAATGCTTATAAAACATAAACCAAACGTTGGAGGTGGTCTTTTCTTCATGTGCAGTGATAAACTCGGCACTCTAAAGCACCCGAGAGCGTTTTTTTCCATGCCAACCTAAACAGAGTGACGGGAGCGGCACAATTCAGAAAAAGTGCTCAGCTCGCCGAGAAAATGCGATTTAAGCAATAAAATTAAAAATGCTTATAAAACATAAACCAAACGTTGTAGATGGTCATTTCTTATTACGCAGTAATAAACTCGGCACTCTAAAGCACCCGAGAGCGTTTTTTTCCATGCCAACCTAACCAGAGTGACGGGAGCGGCACAATTCAGAAAAAGTGCTCAGCTCGCCGAGAAAATGCGATTTAAGCAATAAAATTAAAAATGCTTATAAAACATAAACCAAACGTTGGAGGTGGTCATTTCTTCATGCGCAGTGATAAACTCGGCACTCTAAAGCACCCGAGAGCGTTTTTTTCGATGCCAACCTAACCAGAGTGACGGGAGCGGCACAATTCAGAAAAAGTGCTCAGCTCGCCGAGAAAATGCGATTTAAGCAATAAAATTAAAAATGCTTATAAAACATAAACCAAACGTTGGAGGTGGTCATTTCTTCATGCGCAGTGATAAACTCGGCACTCTAAAGCACCCGAGAGCGTTTTTTTCGATGCCAACCTAACCAGAGTGACGGGAGCGGCACAATTCAGAAAAAGTGCTCAGCTCGCCGAGAAAATGCGATTTAAGCAATAAAATTAAAAATGCTTATAAAACATAAACCAAACGTTGGAGGTGGTCATTTCTTCATGCGCAGTGATAAACTCGGCACTCTAAAGCACCCGAGAGCGTTTTTTTCGATGCCAACCTAACCAGAGTGACGGGAGCGGCACAATTCAGAAAAAGTGCTCAGCTCGCCGAGAAAATGCGATTTAAGCAATAAAATTAAAAATGCTTATAAAACATAAACCAAACGTTGTAAATGGTCATTTCTTATTACGCAGTAATAAACTCGGCACTCTAAAGCACCCGAGAGCGTTTTTTTCGATGCCAACCTAACCAGAGTGACGGGAGCGGCACAATTCAGAAAAAGCGCTCAGCTCGCCGAGAAAATGCGATTTAAGCAATAAAATTAAAAATGCTTATAAAACATAAACCAAACGTTGGAGGTGGTCTTTTCTTCATGTGCAGTGATAAACTCGGCACTCTAAAGCACCCGAGAGCGTTTTTTTCCATGCCAACCTAAACAGAGTGACGGGAGCGGCACAATTCAGAAAAAGTGCTCAGCTCGCCGAGAAAATGCGATTTAAGCAATAAAATTAAAAATGCTTATAAAACATAAACCAAACGTTGTAGATGGTCATTTCTTATTACGCAGTAATAAACTCGGCACTCTAAAGCACCCGAGAGCGTTTTTTTCCATGCCAACCTAACCAGAGTGACGGGAGCGGCACAATTCAGAAAAAGTGCTCAGCTCGCCGAGAAAATGCGATTTAAGCAATAAAATTAAAAATGCTTATAAAACATAAACCAAACGTTGGAGGTGGTCATTTCTTCATGCGCAGTGATAAACTCGGCACTCTAAAGCACCCGAGAGCGTTTTTTTCGATGCCAACCTAACCAGAGTGACGGGAGCGGCACAATTCAGAAAAAGTGCTCAGCTCGCCGAGAAAATGCGATTTAAGCAATAAAATTAAAAATGCTTATAAAACATAAACCAAACGTTGTAGATGGTCATTTCTTATTACGCAGTAATAAACTCGGCACTCTAAAGCACCCGAGAGCCTTTTTTTCCATGCCAACCTAACCAGAGTGACGGGAGCGGCACAATTCAGAAAAAGTGCTCAGCTCGCCGAGAAAATGCGATTTAAGCAATAAAATTAAAAATGCTTATAAAACATAAACCAAACGTTGGAGGTGGTCATTTCTTCATGCGCAGTGATAAACTCGGCACTCTAAAGCACCCGAGAGCGTTTTTTTCCATGCCAACCTAACCAGAGTGACGGGAGCGGCACAATTCAGAAAAAGTGCTCAGCTCGCCGAGAAAATGCGATTTAAGCAATAAAATTAAAAATGCTTATAAAACATAAACCAAACGTTGGAGGTGGTCATTTCTTCATGCGCAGTGATAAACTCGGCACTCTAAAGCACCCGAGAGCGTTTTTTTCCATGCCAACCTAACCAGAGTGACGGGAGCGGCACAATTCAGAAAAAGTGCTCAGCTCGCCGAGAAAATGCGATTTAAGCAATAAAATTAAAAATGCTTATAAAACATAAACCAAACGTTGTAGATGGTCATTTCTTATTACGCAGTAATAAACTCGGCACTCTAAAGCACCCGAGAGCGTTTTTTTCCATGCCAACCTAACCAGAGTGACGGGAGCGGCACAATTCAGAAAAAGTGCTCAGCTCGCCGAGAAAATGCGATTTAAGCAATAAAATTAAAAATGCTTATAAAACATAAACCAAACGTTGGAGGTGGTCATTTCTTCATGCGCAGTGATAAACTCGGCACTCTAAAGCACCCGAGAGCGTTTTATTCGATGCCAACCTAACCAGAGTGACGGGAGCGGCACAATTCAGAAAAAGCGCTCAGCTCGCCGAGAAAATGCGATTTAAGCAATAAAATTAAAAATGCTTATAAAACATAAACCAAACGTTGGAGGTGGTCATTTCTTCATGCGCGGTGATAAACTCGGCACTCTAAAGCACCCGAGAGCGTTTTTTTCCATGCCAACCTAACCAGAGTGACGGGAGCGGCACAATTCAGAAAAAGTGCTCAGCTCGCCGAGAAAATGCGATTTAAGCAATAAAATTAAAAATGCTTATAAAACATAAACCAAACGTTGGAGGTGGTCATTTCTTCATGCGCAGTGATAAACTCGGCACTCTAAAGCACCCAAGAGCGTTTTTTTCGATGCCAACCTAACCAGAGTGACGGGAGCGGCACAATTCAGAAAAAGTGCTCAGCTCGCCGAGTAAATGCGATTTAAGCAATAAAATTAAAAATGCTTATAAAACATAAACCAAACGTTGGAGGTGTTCATTTCTTCATGCGCAGTGATAAACTCGGCACTCTAAAGCACCCGAGAGCGTTTTTTTCGATGCCAACCTAACCAGAGTGACGGGAGCGGCACAATTCAGAAAAAGCGCTCAGCTCGCCGAGAAAATGCGATTTAAGCAATAAAATTAAAAATGCTTATAAAACATAAACCAAACGTTGGAGGTGGTCATTTCTTCATGCGCAGTGATAAACTCGGCACTCTAAAGCACCCGAGAGCGTTTTTTTCCATGCCAACCTAACCAGAGTGACGGGAGCGGCACAATTCAGAAAAAGCGCTCAGCTCGCCGAGAAAATGCGATTTAAGCAATAAAATTAAAAATGCTTATAAAACATAAACCAAACGTTGGATATGGTCATTTCTTCATGCACAGTGATAAACTCGGCACTCTAAAGCACCCGAGAGCGTTTTTTTCGATGCCAACCTAACCAGAGTGACGGGAGCGGCACAATTCAGAAAAAGTGCTCAGCTCGCCGAGAAAATGCGATTTAAGCAATAAAATTAAAAATGCTTATAAAACATAAACCAAACGTTGGAGGTGGTCATTTCTTCATGCGCAGTGATAAACTCGGCACTCTAAAGCACCCGAGAGCGTTTTTTTCGATGCCAACCTAACCAGAGTGACGGGAGCGGCACAATTCAGAAAAAGTGCTCAGCTCGCCGAGAAAATGCGATTTAAGCAATAAAATTAAAAATGCTTATAAAACATAAACCAAACGTTGGAGGTGGTCATTTCTTCATGCGCAGTGATAAACTCGGGACTCTAAAGCACCCGAAAGCGTTTTATTCGATGCCAACCTAACCAGAGTGACGGGAGCGGCACAATTCAGAAAAAGTGCTCAGCTCGCCGAGAAAATGCGATTTAAGCAATAAAATTAAAAATGCTTATAAAACATAAACCAAACGTTGGAGGTGGTCATTTCTTCATGCGCAGTGATAAACTCGGCACTCTAAAGCACCCGAGAGCGTTTTTTTCGATGCCAACCTAACCAGAGTGACGGGAGCGGCACAATTCAGAAAAAGCGCTCAGCTCGCCGAGAAAATGCGATTTAAGCAATAAAATTAAAAATGCTTATAAAACATAAACCAAACGTTGGAGGTGGTCATTTCTTCATGCGCAGTGATAAACTCGGCACTCTAAAGCACCCGAGAGCGTTTTTTTCGATGCCAACCTAACCAGAGTGACGGGAGCGGCACAATTCAGAAAAAGCGCTCAGCTCGCCGAGAAAATGCGATTTAAGCAATAAAATTAAAAATGCTTATAAAACATAAACCAAACGTTGGAGGTGGTCATTTCTTCATGCGCAGTGATAAACTCGGCACTCTAAAGCACCCGAGAGCGTTTTTTTCGATGCCAACCTAACCAGAGTGACGGGAGCGGCACAATTCAGAAAAAGTGCTCAGCTCGCCGAGAAAATGCGATTTAAGCAATAAAATTAAAAATGCTTATAAAACATAAACCAAACGTTGGAGGTGGTCATTTCTTCATGCGCAGTGATAAACTCGGCACTCTAAAGCACCCGAGAGCGTTTTTTTCGATGCCAACCTAACCAGAGTGACGGGAGCGGCACAATTCAGAAAAAGCGCTCAGCTCGCCGAGAAAATGCGATTTAAGCAATAAAATTAAAAATGCTTATAAAACATAAACCAAACGTTGGAGGTGGTCATTTCTTCATGCACAGTGATAAACTCGGCACTCTAAAGCACCCGAGAGCGTTTTTTTCGATGCCAACCTAACCAGAGTGACGGGAGCGGCACAATTCAGAAAAAGTGCTCAGCTCGCCGAGAAAATGCGATTTAAGCAATAAAATTAAAAATGCTTATAAAACATAAACCAAACGTTGGAGGTGGTCATTTCTTCATGCGCAGTGATAAACTCGGCACTCTAAAGCACCCGAGAGCGTTTTTTTCGATGCCAACCTAACCAGAGTGACGGGAGCGGCACAATTCAGAAAAAGCGCTCAGCTCGCCGAGAAAATGCGATTTAAGCAATAAAATTAAAAATGCTTATAAAACATAAACCAAACGTTGGAGGTGGTCATTTCTTCATGCGCAGTGATAAACTCGGCACTCTAAAGCACCCGAGAGCGTTTTTTTCCATGCCAACCTAACCAGAGTGACGGGAGCGGCACAATTCAGAAAAAGCGCTCAGCTCGCCGAGAAAATGCGATTTAAGCAATAAAATTAAAAATGCTTATAAAACATAAACCAAACGTTGGAGGTGGTCATTTCTTCATGCACAGTGATAAACTCGGCACTCTAAAGCACCCGAGAGCGTTTTTTTCGATGCCAACCTAACCAGAGTGACGGGAGCGGCACAATTCAGAAAAAGTGCTCAGCTCGCCGAGAAAATGCGATTTAAGCAATAAAATTAAAAATGCTTATAAAACATAAACCAAACGTTGGAGGTGGTCATTTCTTCATGCGCAGTGATAAACTCGGCACTCTAAAGCACCCGAGAGCGTTTTTTTCGATGCCAACCTAACCAGAGTGACGGGAGCGGCACAATTCAGAAAAAGTGCTCAGCTCGCCGAGAAAATGCGATTTAAGCAATAAAATTAAAAATGCTTATAAAACATAAACCAAACGTTGGAGGTGGTCATTTCTTCATGCGCAGTGATAAACTCGGGACTCTAAAGCACCCGAGAGCGTTTTATTCGATGCCAACCTAACCAGAGTGACGGGAGCGGCACAATTCAGAAAAAGTGCTCAGCTCGCCGAGAAAATGCGATTTAAGCAATAAAATTAAAAATGCTTATAAAACATAAACCAAACGTTGGAGGTGGTCATTTCTTCATGCGCAGTGATAAACTCGGCACTCTAAAGCACCCGAGAGCGTTTTTTTCGATGCCAACCTAACCAGAGTGACGGGAGCGGCACAATTCAGAAAAAGCGCTCAGCTCGCCGAGAAAATGCGATTTAAGCAATAAAATTAAAAATGCTTATAAAACATAAACCAAACGTTGGAGGTGGTCATTTCTTCATGCGCAGTGATAAACTCGGCACTCTAAAGCACCCGAGAGCGTTTTTTTCGATGCCAACCTAACCAGAGTGACGGGAGCGGCACAATTCAGAAAAAGCGCTCAGCTCGCCGAGAAAATGCGATTTAAGCAATAAAATTAAAAATGCTTATAAAACATAAACCAAACGTTGGAGGTGGTCATTTCTTCATGCGCAGTGATAAACTCGGCACTCTAAAGCACCCGAGAGCGTTTTTTTCGATGCCAACCTAACCAGAGTGACGGGAGCGGCACAATTCAGAAAAAGTGCTCAGCTCGCCGAGAAAATGCGATTTAAGCAATAAAATTAAAAATGCTTATAAAACATAAACCAAACGTTGGAGGTGGTCATTTCTTCATGCGCAGTGATAAACTCGGCACTCTAAAGCACCCGAGAGCGTTTTTTTCGATGCCAACCTAACCAGAGTGACGGGAGCGGCACAATTCAGAAAAAGCGCTCAGCTCGCCGAGAAAATGCGATTTAAGCAATAAAATTAAAAATGCTTATAAAACATAAACCAAACGTTGGAGGTGGTCATTTCTTCATGCGCAGTGATAAACTCGGCACTCTAAAGCACCCGAGAGCGTTTTTTTCCATGCCAACCTAACCAGAGTGACGGGAGCGGCACAATTCAGAAAAAGTGCTCAGCTCGCCGAGAAAATGCGATTTAAGCAATAAAATTAGAAATGCTTATAAAACATAAACCAAACGTTGGAGGTGGCCATTTCTTCATGCGCAGTGATAAACTCGGCACTCTAAAGCACCCGAGAGCGTTTTTTTCCATGCCAACCTAACCAGAGTGACGGGAGCGGCACAATTCAGAAAAAGTGCTCAGCTCGCCGAGAAAATGCGATTTAAGCAATAAAATTAAAAATGCTTATAAAACATAAACCAAACGTTGGAGGTGGCCATTTCTTCATGCGCAGTGATAAACTCGGCACTCTAAAGCACCCGAGAGCGTTTTTTTCCATGCCTAACCAGAGTGACGGGAGCGGCACAATTCAGAAAAAGTGCTCAGCTCGCCGAGAAAATGCGATTTAAGCAATAAAATTAAAAATGCTTATAAAACATAAACCAAACGTTGGAGGTGGTCATTTCTTCATGCGCAGTGATAAACTCGGCACTCTAAAGCACCCGAGAGCGTTTTTTTCCATGCCAACCTAACCAGAGTGACAGGAGCGGCACAATTCAGAAAAAGTGCTCAGCTCGCCGAGAAAATGCGATTTAAGCAATAAAATTAAAAATGCTTATAAAACATAAACCAAACGTTGGAGGTGGTCTTTTCTTCATGCGCAGTGATAAACTCGGCACTCTAAAGCACCCGAGAGCGTTTTTTTCCATGCCAACCTAAACAGAGTGACGGGAGCGGCACAATTCAGAAAAAGTGCTCAGCTCGCCGAGAAAATGCGATTTAAGCAATAAAATTAAAAATGCTTATAAAACATAAACCAAACGTTGTAGATGGTCATTTCTTATTACGCAGTAATAAACTCGGCACTCTAAAGCACCCGAGAGCGTTTTTTTCCATGCCAACCTAACCAGAGTGACGGGAGCGGCACAATTCAGAAAAAGTGCTCAGCTCGCCGAGAAAATGCGATTTAAGCAATAAAATTAAAAATGCTTATAAAACATAAACCAAACGTTGGAGGTGGTCATTTCTTCATGCACAGTGATAAACTCGGCACTCTAAAGCACCCGAGAGCGTTTTTTTCCATGCCAACCTAACCAGAGTGACGGGAGCGGCACAATTCAGAAAAAGTGCTCAGCTCGCCGAGAAAATGCGATTTAAGCAATAAAATTAAAAATGCTTATAAAACATAAACCAAACGTTGGAGGTGGTCATTTCTTCATGCGCAGTGATAAACTCGGCACTCTAAAGCACCCGAGAGCGGTTTTTTCGATGCCAACCTAACCAGAGTGACGGGAGCGGCACAATTCAGAAAAAGTGCTCAGCTCGCCGAGAAAATGCGATTTAAGCAATAAAATTAAAAATGCTTATAAAACATAAACCAAACGTTGGAGGTGGTCATTTCTTCATGCGCAGTGATAAACTCGGCACTCTAAAGCACCCGAGAGCGTTTTTTTCCATGCCAACCTAACCAGAGTGACGGGAGCGGCACAATTCAGAAAAAGTGCTCAGCTCGCCGAGAAAATGCGATTTAAGCAATAAAATTAAAAATGCTTATAAAACATAAACCAAACGTTGGAGGTGGTCATTTCTTCATGCGCAGTGATAAACTCGGCACTCTAAAGCACCCGAGAGCGTTTTTTTCCATGCCAACCTAACCAGAGTGACGGGAGCGGCACAATTCAGAAAAAGTGCTCAGCTCGCCGAGAAAATGCGATTTAAGCAATAAAATTAAAAATGCTTATAAAACATAAACCAAACGTTGTAGATGGTCATTTCTTATTACGCAGTAATAAACTCGGCACTCTAAAGCACCCGAGAGCGTTTTTTTCCATGCCAACCTAACCAGAGTGACGGGAGCGGCACAATTCAGAAAAAGTGCTCAGCTCGCCGAGAAAATGCGATTTAAGCAATAAAATTAAAAATGCTTATAAAACATAAACCAAACGTTGGAGGTGGTCATTTCTTCATGCGCAGTGATAAACTCGGCACTCTAAAGCACCCGAGAGCGTTTTATTCGATGCCAACCTAACCAGAGTGACGGGAGCGGCACAATTCAGAAAAAGTGCTCAGCTCGCCGAGAAAATGCGATTTAAGCAATAAAATTAAAAATGCTTATAAAACATAAACCAAACGTTGGAGGTGGTCATTTCTTCATGCGCAGTGATAAACTCGGCACTCTAAAGCACCCGAGAGCGTTTTTTTCCATGCCAACCTAACCAGAGTGACGGGAGCGGCACAATTCAGAAAAAGTGCTCAGCTCGCCGAGAAAATGCGATTTAAGCAATAAAATTAAAAATGCTTATAAAACATAAACCAAACGTTGTAGATGGTCATTTCTTATTACGCAGTAATAAACTCGGCACTCTAAAGCACCCGAGAGCGTTTTTTTCCATGCCAACCTAACCAGAGTGACGGGAGCGGCACAATTCAGAAAAAGTGCTCAGCTCGCCGAGAAAATGCGATTTAAGCAATAAAATTAAAAATGCTTATAAAACATAAACCAAACGTTGGAGGTGGTCATTTCTTCATGCGCAGTGATAAACTCGGCACTCTAAAGCACCCGAGAGCGTTTTATTCGATGCCAACCTAACCAGAGTGACGGGAGCGGCACAATTCAGAAAAAGCGCTCAGCTCGCCGAGAAAATGCGATTTAAGCAATAAAATTAAAAATGCTTATAAAACATAAACCAAACGTTGGAGGTGGTCATTTCTTCATGCGCGGTGATAAACTCGGCACTCTAAAGAACCCGAGAGCGTTTTTTTCCATGCCAACCTAACCAGAGTGACGGGAGCGGCACAATTCAGAAAAAGTGCTCAGCTCGCCGAGAAAATGCGATTTAAGCAATAAAATTAAAAATGCTTATAAAACATAAACCAAACGTTGGAGGTGGTCATTTCTTAATGCGCAGTAATAAACTCGGCACTCTAAAGCACCCGAGAGCGTTTTTTTCGATACCAACCTAACCAGAGTGACGGGAGCGGCACAATTCAGAAAAAGTGCTCAGCTCGCCGAGAAAATGCGATTTAAGCAATAAAATTAAAAATGCTTATAAAACATAAACCAAACGTTGGAGGTGGTCATTTCTTCATGCGCAGTGATAAACTCGGCACTCTAAAGCACCCGAGAGCGTTTTTTTCGATGCCAACCTAACCAGAGTGACGGGAGCGGCACAATTCAGAAAAAGTGCTCAGCTCGCCGAGAAAATGCAATTTAAGCAATAAAATTTAAAATGCTTATAAAACATAAACCAAACGTTGTAGATGGTCATTTCTTATTACGCAGTAATAAACTCGGCACTCTAAAGCACCCGAGAGCGTTTTTTTCCATGCCAACCTAACCAGAGTGACGGGAGCGGCACAATTCAGAAAAAGTGCTCAGCTCGCCGAGAAAATGCGATTTAAGCAATAAAATTAAAAATGCTTATAAAACATAAACCAAACGTTGGAGGTGGTCATTTCTTCATGCGCAGTGATAAACTCGGCACTCTAAAGCACCCGAGAGCGTTTTTTTCCATGCCAACCTAACCAGAGTGACGGGAGCGGCACAATTCAGAAAAAGTGCTCAGCTCGCCGAGAAAATGCGATTTAAGCAATAAAATTAAAAATGCTTATAAAACATAAACCAAACGTTGGAGGTGGTCATTTCTTCATGCGCAGTGATAAACTCGGCACTCTAAAGCACCCGAGAGCGTTTTTTTCGATGCCAACCTAACCAGAGTGACGCGAGCGGCACAATTCAGAAAAAGTGCTCAGCTCGCCGAGAAAATGCAATTTAAGCAATAAAATTTAAAATGCTTATAAAACATAAACCAAACGTTGTAGATGGTCATTTCTTATTACGCAGTAATAAACTCGGCACTCTAAAGCACCCGAGAGCGTTTTTTTCCATGCCAACCTAACCAGAGTGACGGGAGCGGCACAATTCAGAAAAAGTGCTCAGCTCGCCGAGAAAATGCGATTTAAGCAATAAAATTAAAAATGCTTATAAAACATAAACCAAACGTTGGAGGTGGTCATTTCTTCATGCGCAGTGATAAACTCGGCACTCTAAAGCACCCGAGAGCGTTTTTTTTCATGCCAACCTAACCAGAGTGACGGGAGCGGCACAATTCAGAAAAAGTGCTCAGCTCGCCGAGAAAATGCGATTTAAGCAATAAAATTAAAAATGCTTATAAAACATAAACCAAACGTTGGAGGTGGTCATTTCTTCATGCGCAGTGATAAACTCGGCACTCTAAAGCACCCGAGAGCGTTTTATTTGATGCCAACCTAACCAGAGTGACGGGAGCGGCACAATTCAGAAAAAGTGCTCAGCTCGCCGAGAAAATGCGATTTAAGCAATAAAATTAAAAATGCTTATAAAACATAAACCAAACGTTGGAGGTGGTCATTTCTTCATGCGCAGTGATAAACTCGGCACTCTAAAGCACCCGAGAGCGTTTTTTTCGATGCCAACCTAACCAGAGTGACGGGAGCGGCACAATTCAGAAAAAGCGCTCAGCTCGCCGAGAAAATGCGATTTAAGCAATAAAATTAAAAATGCTTATAAAACATAAACCAAACGTTGGAGGTGGTCATTTCTTCATGCACAGTGATAAACTCGGCACTCTAAAGCACCCGAGAGCGTTTTTTTCGATGCCAACCTAACCAGAGTGACGGGAGCGGCACAATTCAGAAAAAGTGCTCAGCTCGCCGAGAAAATGCGATTTAAGCAATAAAATTAAAAATGCTTATAAAACATAAACCAAACGTTGTAAATGGTCATTTCTTATTACGCAGTAATAAACTCGGCACTCTAAAGCACCCGAGAGCGTTTTTTCGATGCCAACCTAACCAGAGTGACGGGAGCGGCACAATACAGAAAAAGCGCTCAGCTCGCCGAGAAAATGCGATTTAAGCAATAAAATTAAAAATGCTTATAAAACATAAACCAAACGTTGGAGGTGGTCTTTTCTTCATGCGCAGTGATAAACTCGGCACTCTAAAGCACCCGAGAGCGTTTTTTTCCATGCCAACCTAAACAGAGTGACGGGAGCGGCACAATTCAGAAAAAGTGCTCAGCTCGCCGAGAAAATGCGATTTAAGCAATAAAATTGAAAATGCTTATAAAACATAAACCAAACGTTGTAGATGGTCATTTCTTATTACGCAGTAATAAACTCGGCACTCTAAAGCACCCGAGAGCGTTTTTTTCCATGCCAACCTAACCAGAGTGACGGGAGCGGCACAATTCAGAAAAAGTGCTCAGCTCGCCGAGAAAATGCGATTTAAGCAATAAAATTAAAAATGCTTATAAAACATAAACCAAACGTTGGAGGTGGTCATTTCTTCATGCACAGTGATAAACTCGGCACTCTAAAGCACCCGAGAGCGTTTTTTTCGATGCCAACCTAACCAGAGTGACGGGAGCGGCACAATTCAGAAAAAGTGCTCAGCTCGCCGAGAAAATGCGATTTAAGCAATAAAATTAAAAATGCTTATAAAACCTAAACCAAACGTTGGAGGTGGTCATTTCTTCATGCGCAGTGATAAACTCGGCACTCTAAAGCACCCGAGAGCGTTTTTTTGGATGCCAACCTAACCAGAGTGACGGGAGCGGCACAATTCAGAAAAAGTGCTCAGCTCGCCGAGAAAATGCGATTTAAGCAATAAAATTAAAAATGCTTATAAAACATAAACCAAACGTTGGAGGTGGTCATTTCTTCATGCGCAGTGATAAACTCGGCACTCTAAAGCACCCGAGAGCGTTTTATTCGATGCCAACCTAACCAGAGTGACGGGAGCGGCACAATTCAGAAAAAGTGCTCAGCTCGCCGAGAAAATGCGATTTAAGCAATAAAATTAAAAATGCTTATAAAACATAAACCAAACGTTGGAGGTGGTCATTTCTTCATGCGCAGTGATAAACTCGGCACTCTAAAGCACCCGAGAGCGTTTTTTTCGATGCCAACCTAACCAGAGTGACGGGAGCGGCACAATTCAGAAAAAGTGCTCAGCTCGCCGAGAAAATGCGATTTAAGCAATAAAATTAAAAATGCTTATAAAACATAAACCAAACGTTGGAGTTGGTCATTTCTTCATGCGCAGTGATAAACTCGGCACTCTAAAGCACCCGAGAGCGTTTTTTTCGATGCCAACCTAACCAGAGTGACGGGAGCGGCACAATTCAGAAAAAGTGCTCAGCTCGCCGAGAAAATGCGATTTAAGCAATAAAATTAAAAATGCTTATAAAACATAAACCAAACGTTGGAGGTGGTCATTTCTTCATGCGCAGTGATAAACTCGGCACTCTAAAGCACCCGAGAGCGTTTTATTCGATGCCAACCTAACCAGAGTGACGGGAGCGGCACAATTCAGAAAAAGCGCTCAGCTCGCCGAGAAAATGCGATTTAAGCAATAAAATTAAAAATGCTTATAAAACATAAACCAAACGTTGGAGGTGGTCATTTCTTCATGCACAGTGATAAACTCGGCACTCTAAAGCACCCGAGAGCGTTTTTTTCGATGCCAACCTAACCAGAGTGACGGGAGCGGCACAATTCAGAAAAAGTGCTCAGCTCGCCGAGAAAATGCGATTTAAGCAATAAAATTAAAAATGCTTATAAAACATAAACCAAACGTTGGAGGTGGTCATTTCTTCATGCACAGTGATAAACTCGGCACTCTAAAGCACCCGAGAGCGTTTTTTTCCATGCCAACCTAACCAGAGTGACGGGAGCGGCACAATTCAGAAAAAGTGCTCAGCTCGCCGAGAAAATGCGATTTAAGCAATAAAATTAAAAATGCTTATAAAACATAAACCAAACGTTGGAGGTGGTCATTTCTTCATGCGCAGTGATAAACTCGGCACTCTAAAGCACCCGAGAGCGTTTTTTTCGATGCCAACCTAACCAGAGTGACGGGAGCGGCACAATTCAGAAAAAGCGCTCAGCTCGCCGAGAAAATGCGATTTAAGCAATAAAATTAAAAATGCTTATAAAACATAAACCAAACGTTGGAGGTGGTCATTTCTTCATGCGCAGTGATAAACTCGGCACTCTAAAGCACCCGAGAGCGTTTTTTTCGATGCCAACCTAACCAGAGTGACGGGAGCGGCACAATTCAGAAAAAGTGCTCAGCTCGCCGAGAAAATGCGATTTAAGCAATAAAATTAAAAATGCTTATAAAACATAAACCAAACGTTGGAGGTGGTCATTTCTTCATGCGCAGTGATAAACTCGGCACTCTAAAGCACCCGAGAGCGTTTTTTTCGATGCCAACCTAACCAGAGTGACGGGAGCGGCACAATTCAGAAAAAGTGCTCAGCTCGCCGAGAAAATGCGATT